>NC_135167.1:7362453-7579953 GCF_041146795.1 Maylandia zebra
CAACGTAGTGCCGTACAACAGCGGAACAAACAAAACAAATCGTCTTACGATATCACAAAAATCATGGACAATCTATAGAAAAGCCGCACCTGACTAAAAGCCGCAGGGTTCAAAGCTTGTGCAAAAAGTAGCGGCTTATAGCCCGACAATTACGGTAAATAACATCTCCAGAACATCTTCTCACAAACACTACAATGTGTTGTTGGAGTAAACAGGTTTAAGGTCATTCTGTTACATGCTTAAAACTTTTTTGGTATTAACAACTGTTTTTTGCAGTTGAATTATGTTCCACAGGCCTGGGAGTCGCACAAAAGTTTTAAAAATTAAAACTGTGCTAAAACTGTAACTTACAAAAAAAAAATCGACCCTTGCTCTTTTATCCTTTTCTTTATTCTCCCCACTAAGCATTGCTCAATGTGAACTCTTGAATCAGCAACCTGAGAGATGTAATGAAATGTAATGGGAAATGAAATGTGAACCAAAGAAGCTGCAGTTCTCTGTGTTCCAAATGCACAACTTCTGAATCCCACCTGTTAAAATGGATTATGTGTCCATTCACCACATGAGTTTTTGTGTAGCTGTGCCTCGTGAGTCAGCTCTCTGGTCAATTTTTGACATTTTCTAAAGCAGTGGCTGCAGATCATGTTTATCAATGAGTGATGCTCCACATAGAGAGGGAAGAACATTAACTCAGCCTCTCCTTTCTTTTGCCCTGCTTGGCTCAAGCCCAGCAATGTGAACCAACACTACACAGCCTTTGGGCTGAATCAACCAAGCCTCAATTATAAAAATTATGGATATTACTGGCAACTGATTTCCTAGTTGATTAAAGAGTAGGAAAAAAGCAACTAAGCAACTAGTCTAAAAGTAAGAAAACATTCAGAACATAGTCCAAATGTAGCCAATTTTAGCTAATGGGATTAGACATACAAGTCCATGCAACTACTCCATATGTGTTTATGAGGTATATGGCACTGTTATTAACATCCTTCTAAAATAAAAATAGCATTGTACATACACTTGATGTTTTGCCTAATATTGACTAGTTTACTGAGTGTGGCTAATGTAAGCACTGGTTACACCGGCAGCTTTCTTTACTTGCTCGTTAGCATCGAAAAACACATTCAGAATGTGTTACACGTGTGGTAATATGCCACTTTATTCTCCCACAGCCAATATAACGGTTCAGTTTGTTCATCACAATGCTAAAGAATCAGGGTGATTTTACTGGGATTTAATTTTTTCATCACCCTGCTTGTTTACAGCTTCCTGTCAGACAGAGAGTGTTGCTTTCTGTTGCATGTACATCTTAAGCCTAACAGTTATCTGGCTTTGCATGTCCATGAATATCAAGAAGTACAGCTGGACAAGTTGAATTTTAATTTCAGTTCTGATTTTGGCTTCCAACGATTATCAAAAAGAAATAATTATGATCAGCCGAATCCTTTTCACAGATTTTTATTCTGTGCACCAGTGCATTTTCACCCACCCCATAACCTTCAAACTCACTCACTGTTCATCTCCAGCCAAGGTGACGAAAGGAGGGCATCCGTTTCTTTCTAAAAGAATTAAAACTCACAGTGTTTCCAATGATCAACCACTGGAAGGATATTAACGGAGCTTAGCTTTTGTCTCAACATCTCAGGGTCTTCATCTTTTTTTGGCAGACAACACAGTTTGCTGTTGGCTTCAGCTCTCTGCAAATCACATGGCTTTCTTAAGGCCTCTTTACTTCACTTACTACTTGATTGAGGCTCTCAAGGCTCCCATCTGCATACATAGACATCACGCAGTGGAAGCAGGTGGCCAGAGAACAGTGGTACCCTTTGCAACACAAGCTTTAGAGTCAAGATCACCTCATCAGGATACCCTACTAGGTGACTGTGTGGCAAAAACCTATTCATCACCTATTTCTGTAATATTTTCATATCTTTCCCTTTCATTTTATTTTCAAAGCACATAAACGAAATCCTTAGTTAAAAAAAAAGACAAGGTTTTAGTTTTAGTAAGTGCATGATGTTCATTAAGTAAATGAATAGTCTTTTTAAAAGTTGGAAATTACAGTATTGATCAATATTTATTTATTTTTGCCATAGTCAGACTACCTCTGCTCAGTTGACTGGGGTTTTTGGTGCTAGAATTGCTTACATGGCAATTTGAAACACCCGTGCATCTATTTTCTTAACCTTTTTTCCAGTATACAATAACCACAGGCCTGAAGGCTGTTCCAGCAAAGAGCAATGAGCAGGGTACATCCTGGACAGGCCACCAGTCCATCAGAGGGCTGCCATAATCCCTGTTCACAAAACACAAAGAGATAGAAAACCTTTTTTTTTTTTTTTTTCCACATTCACCCCTATGGGCAATTTATAGTACCCAATTAAGGGAAACGGCATGTCTTTGTACTGTGAGAGGAAGCTGGAGTACCTGGAGAGAACCTATGCAGGCACAGAGAGAGCATGCAAACTCCACACAGAAACAATCCAGCTGACCAGCTGGTTAGAACCAGGAATCTTCTTGTGTGAGGTGATGGGACTAAACACTGTTTTACCATGCTGTGCACTATTAAAAACAGATTCCTTAAAGAATGTAATGTTACTATAATGAAGGTGGTCTTTATTCTGTTATTGTTTGCTTTTGCGAAGGAAATAGAAAGTTTAGGTTTGCATCATGGAGCAGGAAATATAAAGTGCATCCCCTCTCTGTTACATGTATCCTACTGAACTAGTAAAGCCTCTGCTGCCATTGTCACAGCTCTGCATTTTTATGACCAAAATCCATATGCAAATTAAAAGCATTCTCCAGCTGAGCTGGTTCAGATGATTATGATGTGGGTCAGACATGGTGGTGGAACATTACTGATGATTAAGTTACCAAATGAAGCATTGTTCATTGTTCTGCAGCTTGCTACAAGTCTTTAATGTGTTGGGCTGAATCATTAAACACTTTGTACAACAATGGCCTTTCCCGGGATATTATGATTCAAACTTGTTATGTAATAGTTGCATCACATTATTAGTATGCTTATTTTTATTACAGACTTCTACACAGCCCTCTTAACACTGTCAGGGTGCTGCTGTTTTGTCAAAGCTGCTGGCATCTCACAGATGGTAATAGTGAGACAGATCTGTCCTATGGACACTTGTAGTGGGCCCATGATGTCACATTTAACATTAGCAGCGTTAATATTGTGAAAGGGACTATTGGGATCCAAATAAGGGTCTTCTAAATACAACAAAGTAGATTTGTATGAAGGGATATTAGAGCTGCATTAAGAAAAAAATATTTGATTATTTTGAGAATAAAGTTGAATTTTTGAGATTTAAGTTAAGTCATTAAGTCATAATTGTATTTTGAGGGAAAAAAGGTCAAATTACTGTTTCAAGTCAAGTCAAGTTGGCTTTATTGTCACTTCAAACATATACAGTTTAACAGTACACAGTGAGGCGAAACAACGTTCCTCCAGGAACCAAGGTGCTACATGTAACATAAATTTACAACATAAATTAACAGAAAACACTAAACTAGCTAACTAAGAGGCCTAGTTAGCTGGCTAGCAGAGACAAGACAGACTGACCTAACATAAATTACAACATAAATTAACAAAAAAAAAACTAACTATCTAACTATCTAAGGAAGACTTTTTTTTTCTTTTTGTTATCAGACAGCAGACAACAAAGTGCACGTGCAAATGTGCAAACAAGAGCAGCAAAGTGACAGAATGATAGAAAAACACAACGTAACATAATAATAAGGTTTTGTGATGATGAGTTGAGGTAGTGGAGGGACAGTAAACATTCCTTAGTGTAGCAGCAAAAATTAGGAAGTACAGAAGTTAGTGCAAAAAGTCCAGTAATAATATTGTGCAAAAGAGCATTTACAGGTTGGTGTGTACGATGGTTTGGTGGTGTAGGTCAGTGTGTTTGCGCTTGTGTTGATTAGTCAGTCCAGTCTCAATGTTTTGAGGTAGTTGAGTTAACCTGAGTGATAGTGTGTGTGTGTGTGTGTGTGTGTGTGTGTGTGTGTGTGTGTGTGTGTGTGTGTGTGTGCGTGCGTGCGTGCGCGTTTATCAGTCCAGTCCCTTTTTGCTGAGGAGACGGGTGGCTTGTGGAAAAAAGCTGTTGCGCAGTCTGGATGTGTGTGCCCGAATACTTCGGTACCTTTTTCCAGATGGCAGGAGTGTGAAGAGTGTGTGAGAGGGGTGTGTCCGATCAGCCACAATGCTGGTGGCTTTGCGAATGCATCGTGTGGTGTAGATGTCCTCATTAGAGGGGAGAGAGACCCCGATGATCTTCTCTGCTGTTCCCACTATCCGCTGTAGGGTCTTGCGGTCCGATATGGCACAGTTCCCAAACCAGACAGTGATGCAGCCGCTCAGGATGCTCTCGATAGTTCCTCTATAGAAGGTGGTCAGGATCGGTGGTGGAAGCCGGGCCTTTCTCAGTCTCCTCAGAAAGAAGAGACGCTGTTGTTTCAAGATAAAAGTAAATGGTTCAAGACAAACTTATATACCTTGCTATACCCTCAATATCTCAATATCTCTCACTAAGTCTCACTAAGTCATCTACAAAAGGAGGTGTAGGAGGTGTAGCAGCCATGGCAGATTGCCATGAATCAATCGTAATCTCCACATTATGACTTTTTTCTGAAAATTTAATTTCAACTTTATTTTCCAAGATTTTTCTACTTTAATTTCAAAATTTTGTCTGTATTCTCTAAATGTTCAATCAATTTTTTTTTTCTTAATGTGTCCCTAATACTCGTAGGCTAGTCATAGAAATTTGATGCCTAAACCAAATATATGCGACTATATACAACTATAGTAAAACGTGAAAAGAAAATCAACACAAAGCAACACCTTATGCAAAACATAAAGATCCCAAGTGGAATATGCACTGCACTAACCTGGCTGGCAAAGTCCTGCTGCAGACTTTGCCAGCTTGGAGTCACCTCTTAGTGACTCCAAGTTTCAGTCATAATCTCAGAAACAAACCATTTGTCTTTGAACTGATGCTGTGGATCCTATTTGAATGAAACTTGCTGACCTTGATGTCATAAAGCGAGCCATCTTTAAATGCACCAGAGGTGTCAGTTCAGCCTGCAGCAAAGTGCCTGTATTCAATATGTGTGGACATAAGGCAGAGCTATTTTCACTTGTCAGTAATGGCTACTTTGATGAGTGTCTACATCAACAGCATATCTGTTAAGTTTCAGCTCAAGAATGTTAAGAGATAACTGCCAAATGGAGCCTTTGACATGACTGTGTTTGGATCAATAAGCACTCTGATCTTAAGCTCTATTCAGATGGGATTAGGGTGATTGGTATAAGAGATGTAAACATGTCTATGTACGTATGTACACTTGAAGACAAACTCTAAACAGAACAGTAATGATATGACAAGGTGAGTTATATATGAGTTATATATAAAAGTATATTCTAAAATTTTCTTTTACAAACTAGTCAGAGCAAAATTTTGACTTTTATTTATGTTTTTTTATTTTACTTTTTGTTTTTACGTGAGTCTCGTGTGGTTTTTTTTTGTTTATTACACAGTATCATTCTGTTCATTTTGTGAATAGAAATTTTGAATTGCGCAGGTTGTTATATTTGTTCGATCTGGTGTAGCATGACACCTAAAGGGGATTGTCTTTGATTTTCCTCAAATATGTCCAGTCAGAATGGTAGATATTCATATTATACAGGGCCAGGACATGTACAAATCCAAATCTCAATTTATCCATTTGAGAGAAAAGCTCAGGCTTCAGGCTGTTCTAAAGACTTAATTCCAGGGTTATTGTTTTTTTACCCATGGCTCTGTATGTTTTCAGTAAGAAAAGGTAGTCTTAATATGGCCATTTCAGGCAGACAGCCCTGAGTGTGAAGCCAAAAGAACAAAAGAGGGGCTGCACCAAGGCCCAGTATGAGACAAATGAGGACTATTTTGAACTGTAAATGCAGAACTGCTGAAATTAAATTCAAGAATAAAAATGTGAAGTTGTAAATCAGAATAATTAGTCCTCTATAAGTAGCCACAGAAGTGTCTTCTATCCTGTTTCACACATTTTATTTAATTAAGGTTTGTCTTTTATTTGTGCCGTCTTGTTGCTGTAGCTGGTGGGAGATTTAGCACCACCAGCTGGTGATCTCATCTTGATTCTTCCTATGCATAGTAAATTGCACGTTTTAAAATGAGGTCTGGAAATTCTTTTAAAAACACCATCACATCAGCAGCAGTGAGACAGTGGTGCAGTGGTTAGAACCATCGCCTCAGATCAATGACGTTCTGGTTCCAAACCTGCTGCCTGGCTGGAGTCATTCTTGGTGGAGTTTATATCTCTTTCAGTGTGTTTGCAGTGGATTCTCTTGGGGAGCTCTGGCTTCTTACCACAGTTCAAGACATGCATGCTAGGTTTAAGTGGTGGGTCTCAATATGAGCATGGATGACTGTCTCTCTGTGTTACCCTATGAGTGTACTGCCTCTTGCCAGAAATCAGCTGGGATAGGTCCCCTGGAACCTTGAATTGGATAAGCAGTTAAGACTTTAATGGATGGATTCACTGTTACTTTGCAGTGTGCTCCTGGAGACATTTCTGTTATAGTATGTACTATTAGAAGGTCATGTCTGGATTCACCACTTGTTTCTGTAATTTGTGGTGCTGAAGTTTTGTGCTGAGTTCTCAGGGTCATAGGTTTATAATTTTCTACTTAAATAAATGCACTGGGAGGATAAGTGGTAGTGCAAAACAACTGTACAGAAAATAAAAAGAAATGTCTTTAACATACTGTAAATTAACTGTCAGTATAAAGAATGATCACACCCATAAGATGACACAGTTCTGCAACTTTGCAAAAAGATGTATTTGTGCTTGACATCCTGTACATCGGTTGTTACAGTGATAATAAACAATGTCAGTGTGTGCTTAAATAAACCATGCAACATTTTTCACAGTTTGATCCTGAGCTGCTTGAACAATAACGAACCAGCACAGCTGTGGAGGAAAAAGAGAAAGTGAACTAAAGCACAGCGTCTGAGTCTGATCTCAGTTTGGAGTGAACTGAGTGTTTCTGTGCTTTTAGGTATAGTTTAGGCAGATGGCTCTCCACCATATGCTGTTGGAGGGAGGCTTGCCAACATCCTCATAGACATCATTTTGCACAGGTCTAGTTACATGTGAGCTTATTTTTTACTGAGTATTTAAGAGAAGGTTGAAAAGAGGACTGAGTTTTTCCTGGCGTGACTGTAAAAATTACTGGCTTGCTGAATCCATGTGGGACTACAAATGCAGGTGTAGGTAATCCAGTTCAAATATGCATTTAGCAGACGTTCTTATCAGGGAGACTTGCAGCAAGCGTGCAGTAAAATAAGCCTGAGTTCTCCTATCACCAAGAGGGCGCCAACAGGAAGGAGTTTATAGCTCTTTTTAGAAACATGAAATATAATCAAAGGAAAAGCATGAGAACAACTTCTTTGTCACAGAAGGAAAAACATTGCTTTGATTTGAGTCCAACCAGATTTCTTACCATGTATGAATCCCACTTAAAATAGGAGTTTTTACAGAGCTTTGAATAGTGAGACAATATATGAATCACTAGTTCTCCACCATCCAAGCAGTCTTTGTTCATCCTCTTACGTTTGACATTCCCTATTTTAAGCCCTACATGTCATGTCTCTTTCATATGAAATTAGGCTTTGATGAATATTGTATGAAAAAGAACCTGCTCGCAAAGAGACTGACCTTCACAGCTGCTTTGCTACTGCCTTTGAAGTATTGTCAAGTCCTGTGAGCTTACGAAGGCACTTAGACTAACAGATGTAAAAAAAGAGAAAAGGACTGCAAAATATTTAACTACCGTCGCATTGATTTGAAAAGGCTAGCCATGAGGCTCAACAGACGAGGGCTTAATCACCAGGATGGTGGTATTTGAAGCGGCAGTTTAAATGCCCTTTCTCCTTGTTCTGTATTGGTGAGCTGTCTGCGTTGGTCCATTCAGCTGCATAGCTGTGATAAAGGTTAATCTGTCCGTGTCAGATATCACAGTGTAATGGCTGTCTTTGGATTAAAATAACAAACCAGGAGAAACCAGGCTAAAAGATGCATGCACATACACATCAAGTCTTTGACTCTGTCTCCATTAGTGATTTTGCTGTATAATGTGTTTTATCAATCTTTTTATCAGTTTGGCTCCTTTGAAAACACACTGTCCTTCCTGCTAAAGGCACTTTATAAATAAATGTATCTGGACTTAATTTTTCCCTTTCACAGTCTGATGGTCTGCGGCACTGCCAGCCATCTGAAGAGTTTTGAGTAAATAACAACTGACTTTTTAATCAAAGACACTGAGGCTTATGGCCCCACCTTAACACACGCGCCTGAAACATCTGGGTGACCAGCTGCTTCTTTCACTAATCCGATCGACTCTTTAATGTTCTCTGAGAACATCTGGCAGCGCCTCAGATCTTTGATTGATCTCACCTGGCAGAATCCTGCTTTTTGGCTGCTACCTTGCTCAGTAAGCATTTTTTTAAGAACACGCTTTAAAAATGTCATTGCACCTCACTGCGATGCGTCGATTGAAAAGTGGAGACATAACCGGTGGCACATCTGAGGTGCTAGTCAGGTGTTTGGCCTGCAACTTTTTATGTTGACACAACGGCCTCAGGTGACTCTGATTGCTGGCTCATTTGCTCTTTTTAACGTGTCACTGACTGTTCATACTCGGGGTTATTGGGACCAGCAGCCTGTTAATATCAGCTGCTCTGATGTGGGGCAGAAACGCTGCAGGCTCCACTGACTTCACGCTGCATCCTTCACTTTCCTTCAAAGCAGAAAAATGACAGAACCTTGATAGCAGAATGTGACCAAGGTGATTGCCCCTGTAGATCTAAATCAAACCTTAGTGCATGATTACCTTTCAAAAGGATGTATGAGATATGTTTGGAATGTCTGGAGGAACAAATGATAGCTCTTGGTAATGTGCCACCATTAGTAAGGATATAATAATTGGGGAGGTAGGGGATAACATAGTTAGAGGGCCATGCTCTTAATCAGTGTTGATTATAATTCTAAGACTGATGGCAATGGATTATCCAATAATACTTTGAAAAATCAAATCAAGCATTCTATTTTGAGCGTAATTCAAAAACATTTCACTAGTTAAACAGCGCAGTCTGAGGCTCTGGAGCCACAGAGTAAACAATAAAAGATGCTAAATATGAGAACAGACCTCCATATGCATAGAATTTGTCAGACTGGCCTATAGGGCCGCTTGTGCTGTGCTTGGCCCACTTCCTGTTTGAAACCTGAGATGCAGAGCGTCTGTCGGGGCAGTTGTCCAAACTACAGCCTAATCAGGCCCTGTGCCATCTTTGTACAACTTCACCACAAGCTGTCGAGCTCAAGAAAGCTGTGGTGCCCTTGTGGGCAGCGAAAATGGCCATCACTTACTATGGAAACACAATCTTGGTAAATTTAGATGGAGAGACGTGGAGCACAGCTCTGTACACTACATGCTGTGCAGTTTCTCTCCTAGTAGCTTCTTACCATAATGAAACTGGCAATTGAGATGCTTATCTGAACAGCTGGGTGGCTCAGTCTGTAGATATCACAAGCAAGACCACTCTCAACCCTTTTTTGTGCCTTTCTCCCTCTCATCCCATCCACGTCATCCTGCTGAGTACCTGGACTAAATAAATGGTTGGAGTCATAAATTGTATGTGGTGCACCCTCAAAGTGTCTCTATTCTGGGATGTTATGCAGTTGAGGAGCTGGCTTCACCCAGACCACGTGCTTCTCTCTCCGTGCTGTTAAAATTGTCAGCTGCACTCATTTTCACCACTTGAGTGCAGGTTCTTATGAACTCAACCTTGGCTAATCCGCAGAGCAAGACTTCTTATAGCGTCTTTGTGGAGATAATATTATTGGATAACATGTGATAAATCTTGATTGTTAGCAATCTGTTTTAGAGAGATTTGGAGAAGAGGGGGAGGTAGGAAATGGTAATCAACATTGTGAATGGCCTGATCACCCTTAGGGGATGTACACTTGTTACTTTTCAATTCAATGAGCTTCACAGCTGTTGATTTATCCTACAGCAACCCGTGTCTGTCTGTTCTGTGTCTGTATAGACAGTGATAACCTATTTTAAAAGTCACAGCTCCCAGTTCACACAAAGAGCGGGCTTGTCACTAGAGATGGCACGATACCACTTTTTTATGTCCGATACCGATATCATAAATTTGGATATCTGCCGATACTGATATGAATCCGATATAGTGTTTTTTAATCAATAAAACAGTTTTTTTTATATATTGCTGCATTTTGTATAAGTTCATACTCAAGTTTAAATAAACGCCAACACTAAAGCTATTCTGTTATACCTGTATGTAAAAAATACACTGCACCCAAAATATTTCAAAGTTCAGCAATACTGATCAATCTAATAAACTTAAACCTACTCCATCCTCCCTATTCTGGTATTTCAAAGAGTACTTAGCAGAAATATTAAGCAACCTAACTAATAGGGTTGCAAACTCCCAGCAAAAAAAAAAAAAAATAGGGAACCACCCCCCACGCTCCACCTCATGATGCTTAATCAACGTAATCAACTTTAATTTGATGTAGGGGGGGAAAATGCACAGAATTAAATTATTTTTCAAGAATAATTAAATAGATTCAACATCTTTCTTCAACAGAATTGCAGACTGCACAGATGGTATCTTCCCAAAGGAAAAAGTACTATAGCTTAATAATAATGGATTGGATTTATATAGCGCTTTTCAAGGCATCCAAAGCGCTTTACAATGCCACTATTCATTCACTCTCACATTCACACACTGGTGGAGGCAAGCTACGGTTGTAGCCACAGCTGCCCTGGGGCAGACTGACAGAAGCGATGCCGCGATATGGCAGCCTCGGCCCCTCTGGCCAACACCAGTAGGCGGTAGGGTAAAGTGTCTTGCCCAAGAACACAACGACCAGGACAGAGAGCCCGGTGATCGAAGCGGCGACCTTCCGGTTACAGATACGCTTCCCAACCCCCTGAGCCACGGTTGCCTTACTAGGGTATATTAGACTTAACAGTTACTATATACAGTAATGGACTTCTATATATTTTACATCAGATTAAAACTTTGGGTGTAAGATTCAGATAATTATTTATTAAAAGCTCGACATTTTAAATGAGAATAAGAAAGAAAAGTATGTCTTTGTGCCCCCTTCTCCCTGTTCATGCCCTATCGGCCCCCCTGGCTAAACTTTGCTAGATCCGCCCCTGCACAGTTACCAGCCGTCAGCTGCGTAGAAAAGGATCCTGGTGTAGAAAGTAATATTAAATAAATTCTAATCAAGGTTAAACGTGCTGCTGTTGTTCAGCCGCTGGTTTCCTCTTTCTGGCGCAAAGTGGGCCAAAAACAAACAAGAGAGACAGACTCACGACAGAAAAGCCGATCAGCTGATCATTAATCAGTTTCACGATTGAAGTAGCAGCAAGAAGAGGCAGTCGCTCCATATATTGGTTGTTAAGCTTAACGTGGGAATGCTTTACAAACATTCAGAGATAAACTTACACACTTGCTTTACTTCTCTCTGGGATCACTTCCTCGGAGATAAAATGCCGGTTTGGTAGCGAGGCTCCAAATACACACAGCCGCTCTATCACGTGAGCACACTGCTCCGACGTGCTACAGTTATGAGCAGAGTTACGCCGTGTCGCAAGTTTTGTAAGGTGCTTTTTTGATATTTAATGGATCGGATTACATTTTTTATTTCTCTCCGATATCCGATCCAGTAATTTACGTCAGTATCAGACCGATACCGATACGTGATATCGGATCGGTCCATCTCTACTTGTCACAATGTGATCATAATGTGGTATCGATAACAACACAGCTGAGTCTTAAAGCCCAAACACTTCTGTTCACCTTCACTTCCACAGTTTATTCTTACAGATGGAGATTTTCTGTAGGATAAAGATGTTTTTGAAGAGTGAGAAGATGCAGCTTCACTCATCACATTAAAACCCAACTGATGTCCTCTAGGATTAGGTGGAATAGGATGTGGCAAAAAAAACAAAACAAACTATGGCAACTGCTATGCCAAAATGGGCAAAGATCCCTGCAGCAGTATGCTCTGCGTGTGTATAAGCTCAACGTGTCAAGCTATCTTTCACACATTGCAGCAGCTCCTGTTTTTGTTTTGTGCCTAACAAACTCAGACATGCTAAGCAGAAACAAAGAGAAGCAGGGACAATAGATGAAAGGAGACAAGACAAGGGGAAAAGAAAAAGCAAAGGCACAATGCTGTGTGTTTTTCTCAGTGAACAGCTATTGATGCATAATTTGTTTTGAACTGATTAACTAGCATGCATAAGGACTGTGAGGTGCTATTGTACAGCACTGTAATGATCTGTCACCTCTCCTGGGAGCATAGTGTTTTTCGGATTGAGTGTGACACTTTTCTTGGTGGATAACCTTCAAGAAAGTGAGAGTGGACAGCTTTGCAGCAGCCTGGTCTCATAGTAATAAGTTAAGTTGCCATAACCACCAACACAGTGCATGCTGTGGCGGTAAAATATAGACTTTACAAAACAACAAAAAACAAATTTGGATTACACATTCTCAGTTCAAGCGGCATGAATCTTGAATCCAATTTAGTTTCAGTTAATTTCCCAGAGTGAGTTAGCTCAGTTTAATGTTTGTTCTATGAAACTTTTTAGTTTTAGTTGAGGTAGTTGGGCAAAGATACAGTTTTTGTAGTTTTGCCTTTGTACACCACAAGAATAAAGTTTAAATCTGACAACTTGAGCTGTGATTGAAGTACACGGCTTTAAGTCAAGAGCATTAACTGTTTTAAAATTGTGGCCAGTCTCATACATATTATTCCAGATATACATATCAGAGGCAAAATATTAACATCTTCCTCTCCTGTTGCAAACACACCCTTGTGTTTCAGACTAATTATAAAGCTAGAAAAGTGAGAATACAAAGCTTGTTTTGTTTTTGTTTTTTTTATATTTTTACCTGAAGTGAAAAGGCCATTGCTTCAAAAAAGTACTATCATTGTAAATTGTTTGTATATAACCCCACAGCAAACAACTAATACCTGTTTAAATAAACAGAACATAGCACTGAACCTAAGCCTCTGTTTACATCAAGAACTGGTATGTTTTTTTTTTTGTCACAGTGTCGTCTATTCATCTTAAAGCTTCAGATGCCATCACAAGGCTATTCTAAGCTGCAGGCCATGCTCAATCTATCATCTCTTTGTAAAAAAAAGAAAGAAAAAATCTATCAGTGAAAAAGTCAGCCATAGCCACCTTCTGTGACATCTCAAAGTGGGGCTGAACCGCTGCTGTATTGCTACAGGATTACAGGTGATCTGTCAAAGCAGCCAGGTGTTTTGTATGCTCTTCAGTGTCCCTTAGAAACAGCATCTGCTCCCTCGCATCCTCCCAATCAGCTGCCCTGTGCACACACACACACATGCACTCTTTGTGCTCTATGCCCTCTCCAGCCCTGCTGTTTATCTACACTTTCCCTGACACTGTTCACCTCAACTTGGAGGCGACACAGTCATACCTGGGCACAGGCGTTTTCTAAGTAGCAGAGTTTGGCCTGTCAGCAGGCTGGATTTGCTGTAAAGCTCTGTGAATGCACAGGGAATTAGGCCAGTAGCGGTTGGATGGGCACAGTAACAATTAGTTGCGGTGGAAGACAGCGAGAGGCGTCTCTGGCTGTGAATATGCATGCTGTGGTTCTCCACTCCTTGTCATTGGGACTTAATAAAAATGCACGACTCAACAAGGGGCACTGAGCAGAAAGATTAAACTGGGTTAAGCCACCAAACTGCCTGCATCTCTTGAATTTTACATCTTACAGGGCTAGAGGCACAGTCTATCCTTCTGACATACTCCACTGGTCTTTCAGGCAGATCTCAATGCATTCACCGATGTGTGTGAAGTGATACAGGAAGGCCCCTCCAATCTCCTTACCAGTGGACTGGAACGAAGCTCACCAACACTGCATCTCTGTATCTGGACGGGGCTTAGATCTGAGCCACAACATTCAAAAGGAGTCCTTACATGGGTCAGCCTAAACCAGGTCTAAACAGATACAGGGAAGAATGACTAACCATGACTCACATGACGATGCAGGTGGGAGCATTTGGTAATAATACACACTGACAGCAGGGAGTTACCTCAGACTTTGAACTTTAGTTCAAATATAAAGTAGTAGATAAGGTGATACCCCCAAAATTTGAATAAATAAATAATCTGCAAAGTCGGAATGTGGTTCCAATTCAAATATTTGAGCTAAAAAATGTTTTACTTTAAGCTGAGACTCAAGAAAATATTGTGGCCAAATAATTCAGACTTTGTCTGATCTGACCATAAAACGTTTCTCCAGAAAGCATTTGGCTTCAAATTTCAGATGAACTGCAGGGTGTTGATTTTGGAGCAGAGGCTTCTTTCTTGGTCAGAACCCCCTCTGTTCATAGTGATGTAAAACTCGATTCAGTGTGGACAGTAAACCCTGGTGTTTCACTAGTTTTCAGGTCATGACAGGTTTGAGCTTTTGGGGTTGTTCTTGAACATCCTAACCGATGACATGTTGGAAGAACTTGCACTTAGTACATACAATTGTTTGAACTGATGATGCTGTAATATGCAGTTGTTTAGAAATGGCCAGCTAATCTTCTGGAATGCATTCCCTATAAAAAAAATCAGAATTTATTGACTAAAAGCAAGCTTTGTACCAACAAACTAACTAATTTGAAAGCAGTCTACTAATGCTGCCAAGAAGAGTAATCAAATATTCAGCCAGATTTATGCCAGAAGCTTATAGAATAGAATAGAAAACTTTATTTGTCAATTTCTTCAAATGTACTTGCCATACAAAGGAATTGAAATTACGTCCCATGCGTAGACATTGACAACAATAAAGTGCAGATGCACAACAAAAACAGCCCTAACAATAAGGTAATATTAAATAGGTAACAGGATAGACAAAAAATAAATAAAATAAAGTGTTCCAACAGTGTTCCCTGGAACAGCTTGATGGGCATCAAAGGTATCTGGTCAAGGTGCAACTTCCTAAGGAACATCTTAGTGATGGATTAAATAGAATCTAAAATAATTTTGAACTTGTGTACCGAATTTCTTATTTTTTAAGTCGTTAAAGATGTATGCTGTTCATCTTTCCACCCTGGAAAAAAAATAGTTCAAAGAAATCATTAAAAACCCAAACCAACTGTGATATTCATCCCCGTGATAATTGTATGTGAACTTTTGACCACTATTGTATCAAATTTGCACATAGATTAAACCTCTGGTATAATTCTGTTTTTATAGTTATTTTTTACTGTTAAACACTGATGAGACTACAGCTAAAAGAATAAAAACAAAATCATTCTCACACAGATTTTAATATTAATTCAATTTAATTTTAATGGAGAAGGAGTTTTTAACGATTCCTCCATGTTTTAATGTTGGAGCTGTGATGCTGGTAAGTCTGTTAACTCGCACAGTTGGCAGTTTTGTCAGCTTCAGATAGGCTAAGCTTTTCCAAACAGTACATCTTTTCAGAACCTTTAAAGCACACAAACTGTAATACAGCTCCTGAACACAAAATGACTGTTCAGTGCTGTTCCTGTTACAGACACTCTGCTAGCATACCACTGAATTTTCTGCAACAACGGTAAATAGCATGCCAGTCACAGCCAAGTCAGAAAAGTAGGCGTATTTTACGCCAGTGACTTGAACGTGTCTCTCAAATTAAATTACATATAAGTGACATCACAGCTTGATAAAAAATCCTACTGTAAATTGACAAAACTGCCCACAACTATGTATTAAGTCTAACATGATTGAATTTGCATTGCTTCACGCATGCAGCATTGTCACATGTTTCACCTGAGCGCCACACTTTACAAACAAAATGTTCAAAATGAGGTAGAATGATGATCATGTAACATAATTGATCACAGTAAAAAACTAACTTTTTAAGGCTTTGATACTTTTTGAGACGATGTGAAAATTTGTAACCATAAAATGTCATTGGAGATATGTGGCTAAAAAAAGAAGGATTATTTAGATTAATATGAGTACTGATTCATCCTTCTCCCACTCGATCATATGCAATAACGACAGTAGTGGCCTGTCTGTGTGTGGGCTACCATCTGCTTCTCTTTCGCATTCACTGGGCATCTTCATTGCAGTCAAGAGAGGAGGGATACATCATTCATCAGAGGAAGAAAGCCTTCACTTGATATTCAAAAATCAGCCATGTTACTCTGTCAGCGTACAACTTCTGATTTCCAGGCTCTTTGTAACACTCTGGTTTGCTCGCCTTCCTTCTCTGGTCTTCTTCAGTCCATTCCTTTTAACTTTGTCAGGGAGAAAGGATTCATTATTTGAATACATCCGCTCTGTCACTAATTTAGAGGAGAGTGAAATGGAGACTGATGCCCTCTCCGACCTGAATCTGCCGTGTCTAATTATGCAGTCTACTTTTTTTAGGTCGTACCTGGTGTCACAGCGCCACACTCCAGCAATGTTAAGTGGCATTTTAATGGGTTTCCTGCCACTGGTTCATGTTAAAAAATAAGGACTGCTCCGTATTAGGGATCAAAATTACCTGCAAGAGGGGGCAGAGTCATTTACTATCTTGAGTAGAGGGGTAAAATGAAAAATTGAAATGAAGCAATTCCCGTCTTGCTGGCTTTCTATTAATAATTTTGTTACTCATTCATTATTGTTACTATTAGGTAAACACGCGCAGGTTCATATATATGCAAAAACAGATGGTAGAAGAATACGGCATCAGTTTTCTAGCTCTGGTTGTGTTTTGTTAAAAAGATAATCAGGATTTCATTTATTTCTCTTTCCACAGCCCTCAAAGCGCTGCCTTCAGATCTTTAAATGACACAGCATGAAAGTCTGTTGCTGCCGACCTAATAAACAGCCAGGCTCATACTCAAGATGTTGTATAGCTAAAAATGAGATGCTGTCCTAAAGGACACCTGGCAGGTCAAATAGACCAGATTTAATCTGTTCTACTTAGCTGCACTGTGTCAGGAAAAACAAGACTGTGTCAGTAGAAAAAAATCCTAAATAAATCAGAAAATCTGTGAGGCAAAAGTACAGGCTAACAGAGAGACTGAAAAGGAGACACTCCCACACCTGAAGCCAGTACAGAATCACCTGTGGTAAAATTGTAAAGCTACATCCACACAGGGAGAGATGCTCATTGAACATCACTTAAAAGCTCATGGATAGTCCAGGCTCTGGTTGCCTAGGTAACACTCTCATATCTTTACTAGGTCATATGTCAATCAGTGATACCCTGCGCTCCCACGAGTACTTGCTGCAGTCCCTGGCCTTAAAATTTGAGAAAAGTTTATTTCAGGACCCAACCACTTCCGATCAGAGTTTTTTTTTCTCTTTTTTTCTAAATTTTGTTCCCCCATTCGTAATCACTTGAAGTTGCCAAATGCCGCTGACTTTCTATGGTCTTTGCTCGCCACATCACAGTGAATCACTTCCTGTGTGGAAACTTAACTGTAAGCTTGTCTTTTATCCCTTCTCGCATAATGCTGTCTGCATTTATGTTTGGCAATTATTTGTACCTTGTAACGTTCTCTCTTTAAGCACAGCTGATTTACAATATCTGGTGGGTAAGCTAACCAGGAAAATGCATTTAAGTATTAAATAAAAAATATAAATATTAAGATCAGAAAAGTATCTCCTACTATTATTATTATTAATAATATTAAGTGTCAAGTTATTATTTACAGGGGATGAGAGAAGATGTGTGAGGACAGATGCGTAATGCCACCAGAGCATAATGAAAATATGACAGCAGTATGCTAATGATATACAAAGCGTCAATGGATTTAATCTTTTCATTAATTTCTATTCATTAGGATTTTTATTTCCATTTTTGATAGAAAGCAGAAGGCCAGCCCAACTGAACAGGCTGACGTCAGATGTGTGTCCTTCTACAAACCAAGTCAGAGTATAATAGGCAGTACACAGCCTAAAACAGGACATATAAGCATGCGATGTAAGCTTCTTTAGTGTGCTTGTATATTAACAATATAAAATGTAAACCTCCTGAGACAATTTTATAATAACCTCACTTATCTTAGCTTATTTTTTATATAAATGTGCGGGTGCTTTCAACAAGCTAACAGTTTCTTCTTTAACATTCATTTTCATATTTCTAAGGTTTAAGTTAGTAAACTGTGATTGCTATTATAAAGACTAGTGCAACAGGTCATTTCTGTAGAAAGTCTAATTGTGAGAACTGGCTAAAGGAGGAAATTGCTTTGTTATTTTATTGTTTTGTTTGCATTTGTTCATGTAGTATGTTTCTTCATAGTGCGTCACTTGAACTATTTATTTTAATTTGGTGTTGTAGCAATTGTGAGAAATGCATTTCCCATGAATATTGTTGGTCATTGTTTTGCAGAAAGGTCACTGGGGCTGATGTTCGCAAGGAAAACTACTTAACTTTCTTAGTAAACCTAGCTTAATACTCGATATTACCATAACTTCTTACAGACGTTGAAACCAATTTTTTAAAGCATTTTTATTCAACTTTTTACAGGTATACAGGATTGAGATGCTCTCCTTTGCTTGTGCTTAGAGTAAGAGTGCTTAGCCATAGGCTGGACGCCATAAGCCATATAGCCATAAGCCTTTAAAGGTTTTAATCCTTTTTTGAAAAATTTTATGTTATCCACATTAGCTTTACATCCTTCTGCCATCCTCCTCTAAAGTGAAATATTTACCCCCTGAATGTCCTACCAGCTGCTATTGGCCCAGTGAGGGAAGTCTGTGGTTGTACTTATATGTGGAACTCATTCAACTCTCTGCTTAAGTCCGGATTAAAATAAATACTTTTATTGCTCTGATACTATGAGTGCTCAGTATAAAGACTTATGTTAGACTAAGAGAAACGGGAAAGCCCTATTTTGCAAATCAAAAGGTGAGTAAACTGAGTTTAGATGGGTTTATCTTCCTCTATAAAGTGAATTTCAGTCTAACTCCCTTGACACTCAGGCTTTGCTTAACAAGAGGAGCTGAGACAGAAAGCCCAAGGCACTGAAAGTGAAGGACTGTTAAATAATTTTTGTCAGAAGGGGTGGCAGGCTTGGATTCAAGCAGACAAGGCTTCAGCAAAACACAAGGGATCATCCTGTGGGGGGAAAAAGAATGTGTGTCATGCTCAACACCTTCGCAGGCCATTCTGATCAAGCTTTTTCACTAGATTGGCAGCTGCTGAACAGAGCAAAGTCCTGAAACACACACTTATATAAGTCACACACATACTTTAGATTGAAACTGAGGATGTGCATTTCAAGAAATAAATGCTATTTGATTTTCAATGGGAACTATTCCTTTGTTTATCAAGGAGTTCCCCAAAACTGGTCTCAAATGCTGCACTTAGTCCATCCATCCATCCAACCATCCAGCCTCTTCCTGGTGGGACATGCCCAGAACACCTCACCCAGGAGGCATCCAGGAGGCATTCTTGTCAGGTGCCCAAACAACCTTAACTGGCTCCTTTTGATGTGCAGGTGTAAGTGGCTCTACTCTGAGCCTCTCCCGGATGGTCGAACTCCTCATCCTATCCTAATGTGGGCAACAACAGTGAGACCTGGCTG
Organism: Maylandia zebra; assembly: GCF_041146795.1. Lineage (NCBI taxonomy): Eukaryota > Metazoa > Chordata > Actinopteri > Cichliformes > Cichlidae > Maylandia > Maylandia zebra. Next base: position 7,382,122 of record NC_135167.1, read on the forward strand.
CACTTAGTTGTGGCAGATTTGTGAAGTGATAACTTTATTTGCCACAATTTGCACTGGACTTGAATTTTATTTTGTTTTGTTCTAGTACCGTCTAATCCCGCGTCTCACACATTTTATTGGTCTTATTTCTGTTCTTCTAATTCTGTTTAATGGTCATCAGCAGACCACTTCTCGATACATTATCACCATCTTCTGGCATTAGCAACACATTAAATGAGGGCAAAAATTTTGACAAAGGGGTGTTCAAGTCGGTCAAGGGTCCTTGTCGTGATCCGATAGTTAGTAGGTAGGAAAAGCTCCTCTTGTGCTGCATTACTTACAACGCTTTACCTCTGCTGTGCTGATTACTCATACGTCTGCTATACCTCCTACTCAAAACTTCCAACCTTATCTGTTTATTTCCCAGAATTGCATGCCACAACACTGGGTGCATCTTAATTGGAAAAAAGTAAATGTTTTTAGTGTTAGGAACTTTCAAAAAAAAGGTTATTTCTCTGTGTTACCAAGTAATAGTAGAAACTTTCTAGTTATGTTGATATTCTTTCTCATATATATATTGTACTTCTCACACAGATGATGATCACAAATGATCACCACAGAGCTGGGATCACAGTCTCACAAAATGATCTTTAAATTGGTCTATATATCATGAGCCCAATGTGCCGTGGGCCTGTAGCTTCTATGCTCTCTGACCAAGCTAAAGACAAAGATATGCAGAGCTGTAATACACTATTATGTGAGAAAGACATATTTTCCCAGACACACAAGGTTTTCTACAGATGAGTTTTCTGTGTCCTTCAAGTTCTGTTTTTTAAAGTAAATTTGGCCAACTGAGTTACTTGGACTATGGAAATATCCACAAATGCTGTGCAATTTACAACAATAGGATTAAAACACTTGAGAACAAATTGGATGATAATAGCCCCAGACATCAGATTCATGGAGAAATGTCCTGCAATTCTTCACAGATTATTCTTTTCAGCTGCTCTTTGCTGCTGGTGTTCAATTCGTTTAAAATCAAGATAGAGAGATAGAAAGAACTTGCACTTTTGCCTCCTTTCAAACCTTGGGGAGTCAGCGTCATGTTGTAATATCATATCCTTTTTGACACTGGGTGCAGGACTGCTCAATTATGAATTGAAATCTGTGCTATTTAACATAATTAATCAGGAACTTAACAACCATTGTGCATTTGTTGAACCTAAAAAACATTTGCGTTACATGGGATTCCCATGAACGTAAGTTCAATGAAAAATACCTAAACAAATGTATCGAATGGTACTATGGTAGTGGGGACATGTAGCAAGTTAAACTTAATTTGTACTTTTGGTTAACGCGTATGTAGAGCCAGCCTATACAAGAGGCTGACTTGGCAGCATTTATACCTGTACATCTCGTGGCTTCATTTCTCTGGATTTTCACGATGCGGTTTCTGTCTTTGGGTTGACATAAGTTGATCCATTCTCTTCTAATCAGTTTGTAAAATTATGTGACACAAGAAGTAGCTAAAGATGCATAAAAGGAAATAATGGTGCTTTACAGGTCAGTCGCAGTTACTGCAGGCTATGTCGACATGAAGTGTGGACAACCACCAGTCGCGCAGCCACCAGTCCCAAATCCTCCAAGTGGGCTGCCTGGGTGAAGAGGCCCACATGGGAGTGGATGGTAATCACAGCGAGAGCAATGGAGAGCTGACAGCCAGCCAACACTTGGAACATGGAAAGCTGAAAGCAAGTCGCAGAACCCAGTGTTGTGTTCAGAATTTTTGGAAGGAAGTTTTTGGAAGAAATCTCAGGAGAAAGATTTGTCTTTTAAAAAAGGATTTACTTTGCTTTTGGCAGTTGAAATTACAAGTTTACACAGCGCTGCGGACCTCTATGTGAACCAACAGCATGTTTCACAAAAAGGATGCCCCTCAAACGGGCTGTACACATCTTCCTCCATATTTCCATGTCCTCAAAACTTCTATAAATCTTTATCTTTGTTGCTAGTGTCAAAGTGGATGCATTTTGAGCTCTTTTGATTTTCCGCTGATTTTTTTTGTCCATTGTCCATGTTGTTCCAATCTTCTTCTTTCTCCCTCCTTTACGGAGGGAAAGTACGGCAAAAAGTACGGCATTTACAATTCCGTCTTTTTAAGAAACTCCCACGAAAATCTATTTTGTAAAGGCCACTCCTTGTGCCAGTGCCTGTTTGTTCTCAAAAACGCCACTTCTCCTTTCTGAGTCCAAGTCAGTTCAGCTGTAGAATGTCTCTTGGCAATGGTTAAAATGTTCAATGATGAAATTATTGCTCCAGCATCAGCCATCGAACACATCTTTTCATCCTCGATTGTACAGGTCTCCATTGGCTCCGTCATAGGTGTTGTAATTGAACCTACATATATTCCAGGGTCCTATCAGTATGGGTTTTGGTCCAGATCTCGGGAACCGCCTCTCCCTTTAAGCGGGGGCCTTTTTTGGTAGTCTGGTGCTCTCTTATTATCATACTCTGGAATCCATTGTTGTCATCCAGATGTTGGTCTCTGGGCACTTATCTGTTGTGGATATTGGTTTGGACATTCCTTCCTTCAATGTCCTCTCATTCGACAGGCAGAACAAAGATCACTGTCAGCGTGAGGCCTTCCTTGTAGTCTTTCATACACTTCTGCCTGGCGTTCCCCTCTCAAGCATTTTCTTTCAGCATTCCACATTTGTTAAGGTCATGGGCCTGGACCTCGTTCTTGTTGTCGCCTTGGTTTACACTCAGGCTTTGTTTGTGTAGCCAATGCAGCAGCCACAGCTTGTCATTTCCTACAATATATTAGTCCGGACAGTCACGCCGAACGAAGCTTATGACCTTCAGAAGACTGAGTGCATACGTTTGCAGTAAATGTATGCAAATGATTATAACCACTTATTTTATGAAAAGAAATCAAACATTTTCAATCCCAACCCCAGAGGTAAAAGCAGTGGTTGGCTGCTATTAATGATTCCTCTACAGGTTTACCTGCAAAAAACTTTTACATAGTTTGAGTGCACCTTAGATCCTCTTTCTATTTGGGTCGTAAATGATAAACAAAGATGGACAATGTGTCAGCACATCTTCCCATTGTGCAATTGTGAAACTACAAAAGGTACTGCCATCATTTACAGCCACGGTGTGCAAAGTAGTGACTGAGTAATCAAGGGAAAGGGAGAGACTTCTACACTCCTTTCTTAACCCATTAATACACACACGCACACTCATTTTGAGATGGCGCATCATCCTTGACCTGGTATTGATCGTTTTTATGCTTACAGTGGGGCAAAAAAGTATTTAGTCAGCCACTGATTGTGCAAGTTCCCCCACCTAAAATGATGACAGACGTCAGTAATTTGCACCAGAGGTACACTTCAACTGTGAGAGACAGAATGTGAAAAAAAAATCCATGAATCCACATGGTAGGATTTGTAAAGAATTTATTCGTAAATCAGGGTGGAAAATAAGTATTTGGTCAATAACAAAAATACAACTCAATACTTTGTAACATAACCTTTGTTGGCAATAACAGAGGTCAAACGTTTACTATAGGTCTTTACCAGGTTTGCACACACAGTAGCTGGTATTTTGGCCCATTCCTCCATGCAGATCTTCTCGAGAGCAGTGATGTTTTGGGGCTGTCGCCGAGCAACACGGACTTTCAACTCCTGCCACAGATTTTCTATGGGGTTGAGGTCTGGAGACTGGCTAGGCCACTCCAGGACTTTCAAATGCTTCTTACGGAGCCACTCCTTTGTTGCCCGGGCGGTGTGTTCTGGATCATTGTCATGTTAGAAGACCCAGCCTCGTTTCATCTTCAAAGTTCTCACTGATGGAAGAAGGTTTCGGCTCAAAATCTCACGATACATGGCCCCATTCATTCTGTCCTTAACACGGATCAGTCGTCCTGTCCCCTTGGCAGAAAAACAGCCCCATAGCATGATGTTTCCACCCCCATGCTTCACAGTAGGTATGGTGTTCTTGGGATGCAACTCAGTATTCGTCTTCCTCCAAACACGACGAGTTGAGTTTATACCAAAAAGTTCTACTTTGGTTTCATCTGACCACATGACATTCTCCCAATCCTCTGCTGTATCATCCATGTGCTCTCTGGCAAACTTCAGACGGGCCTGGACATGCACTGGCTTCAGCAGCGGAACACGTCTGGCACTGCGGGATTTGATTCCCTGCCGTTGTAGTGTGTTACTGATGGTGACCTTTGTTACTTTGGTCCCAGCTCTCTGCAGGTCATTCACCAGGTCCCCCCGTGTGGTTCTGGGATCTTTGCTCACCGTTCTCATGATCATTTTGACCCCACGGGATGAGATCTTGCGTGGAGCCCCAGATCGAGGGAGATTATCAGTGGTCTTGTATGTCTTCCATTTTCTGATGATTGCTCCCACAGTTGATTTTTTCACACCAAGCTGCTTGCCTATTGTAGATTCACTCTTCCCAGTCTGGTGCAGGTCTACAATACTTTTCCTGGTGTCCTTCGAAAGCTCTTTGGTCTTGGCCATGGCGGAGTTTGGAGTCTGACTGTTTGAGGCTGTGGACAGGTGTCTTTTATACAGATGATGAGTTCAAACAGGTGCCATTCACACAGGTAACGAGTGGGGGACAGAAAAGCTTCTTACAGAAGACGTTACAGGTCTGTGAGAGCCAGAGATTTTCCTTGTTTGAGGTGACCAAATACTTATTTTCCACCCTAATTTACGAATAAATTCTTTACAAATCCTACCATGTGGATTCATGGATTTTTTTTTCACATTCTGTCTCTCACAGTTGAAGTGTACCTCTAGTGCAAATTACTGACCTCTGTCATCATTTTAAGTGGGGGAACTTGCACAATCGGTGGCTGACTAAATACTTTTTTGCCCCACTGTATATGGATAACCTGCTATATAAGAGACTTCAACTGCCTTTTAACTTAGTGTGAAGGACTAGGAAAGAGGCATGACCTTGGTACTGATTCTCTAGACCCCTGTCACTACTGTACATACACATTGAGATTGGAAGCATCACCAGTGCAAAATGGTAGCTCCCATTTAAGACGTATTTTGCATTTATACAACCCCATATCCCCATTCTCCCACCTCTTTGTTTCGCATTCAGCACTAGTCACTGTGGCAGTGCTGGCCAGATCCAAGTCAAAACACGCTGGACCCCATCTGTCCCAAACTAATCTATTTTGGTTTCATCTGACCGAATGTACTGCCAAACTTCACCAGCCTGTTTTTCGCCTCTTCCCTGTATTTGGAGACATTTATTCTTGTATTTTTGTGTCCTTTTGTGATTTTCTTCTTGTTTATAGACGTTGATTTCATAAAAAGTCCTTCGCACTGTTTGAGCATCTCCAAGACACCAGTTTTCAGAGTTAAATCCTCTGCCAGATCAGAATAACTTAATATATGTATGGGCAGAGAAATTAATCAGCATTCAAGGATAACCTCTGTAAAAGAAGACACACAAGTTCAATACATGCATTCTTTGGGCTAACTAAACAAGATTACAAGTCATGTATTCAGTCATGTTAATTATTTTTTCCATATTCAAGCAGCTCTAACTGGAAATGATTTTTACTTTGCATGCTCCTAACCACTGCAGCAACTTTATGTTCAGAACTTGCTAATTCTCATGTACCTTTGTATCTTGGAGTTTTTTAGACTGTATCTAGGGGGATTTGGGAATTTCCTGAAGTTTTGTTTTACTGATGTTGTCAAACACCTGTTTAGACCATTACACAAAAATGTCCCCACAGGTCAGTAAGTTGGATTAGCTACCTATAGCAGGCTGAACCTGGGTTTGGTGTAACTTTGGCATCCCTGAGGCTCTTTACACAAACATCCACTACAACAGAATTGTGCAAGCTATAGCTAAGGGTAGTGCTTTCAAACAAGGGCAAAAGGTTTTATTATTTTAATGAGGGAGCTAAAGACTGTCCAGAATTTTATGTATTTTATGTATGGTATGTCCCAGTATAATTCAGTTTGTTACCTGTTCAGATAGAAAATGTTGTTAATGGCTCCGCGTGCTTCCACCAAAACAGGAAGTTCTTTTATACCTGTAGGAGGTTAGGGAGAAGGAGAGTCACAGTCTGATTAATATTGTAGGTCTTGACTTCTCTTGGATCTGCATCTGATTTCTGTTTGAGAACTCCCCAATCTGCTCCTCTGTGTGAAAAGTTTTAACTCCTGGTAGACAAAATACAGTGTTTACATTGAGCTGTCTCCTTTGAAATGATAAATATCAGCAACAGTATCAATATCTTACCCATATTTTGGTCTTTTAAAGGCTTTTTTATCCTATGAAATGCTTTTAAAGAAAACTGATGATTTTATTGTGTGCACTTTAAAACATCAGAATGTGTATGAATCTATAGTGTGTTTACAGATGGCAATGCTTCAAGAAAGTATGTGGTTGTGCAGGAGGCATTTCTTATGCACATGCACATGCACTCCTCCTGCTGCTAATGGCCTTTTGCTTTTTGCATCTGTATGCTAGTCGTGACGCTGCTTTCTCTGTCAGGTCTCCCTGGAAAAAGAGCTTTAATCTCAACAGGATTATTCTGTTGCTAAACAAGGTTAAATAAAGTCAATATGAGTTAAATATGAGGTTGAATAAAATAATAAGGTAAATGCTGTGCCAAATTATGCATGCTAGACTTGGTCCCAGTTTTGCCTGATTTGTGTTTGGTTCACTCTCTCAATAAAAACAAACAAACAAAAAACAAGAAAGTCTTTTACTGAAGACTACAGTGGATGTGTGCAGTAGCTGTTAATCATGTGCTGATGTGATGTCACATTAGATTTCTTTTCTAATGTAGCATGGTGGGTAACTGTGATTTAATTCAGCTTTATAACATTATCAATGATGTGAAGCCTGATATATTTTGAAGGGTACAATGTTAAACTATTTAACTGTTGATGTTAATCACACTGCTACTGCTCTTATGTTACATATGTTATTCATTACTACAATTTTTTTTGTTTTTATTGTTCACATCATTTCTTCTATATAGAGAGTTTCACATAAAAATTTGGCCCAGTTGCCCAGATCCAGTTCAAAAGTATGTTGGGCAAACTGATTTGCTGTTTCCACCAATCAAATCTGTCTGTGAAGCCAACTGGTTGATATGGACTCTTGTAGGGAGCTTTTTCTCCGACCTCAGACTTTTCACATCAAAATACCAATAAAATTCCTTAATTTTCGAACAGATATTTTATATGTGAAGAAAACCAATGTTTATAGCTCTCCTAAACTGTCAGTTTGTTTTATAGAGTGACAGCAATACAATTAAATTAAGAACAACCTAAGATACAAGCTGTCTGTATGCAGATAAATGAATAAATCTTTACTTGTCAGATTTATGTAAACTCCTGTTGGCTGACTGTTGCCACACTCTCTACCAGCAGTACCTGCAGCATTCAGGTATTCCATGCTGCATGCAGACTAAAATAGTACATCTGATCTTAAATGTTAATATGTAATCTACCAGTTACGTGGCAGCAACTCGGTGAACTTGAGTGACGATCTTCTGGAATTCAAGTATCAAAGAGAAGATAGATGAATTGTGAGTAACTTTGAACATGGCATTATTATTGGTGCCAGTCAGGCTGGTCTGAGTATTTCAGAAACTGATGATTTATTAAATTTTCCCATAAAACTAATTCTAGGATTTACAGAGAATGGTCTGAGAAAGAGAACATATCCAGCAAGCAGCAGTTTTCTGGGTGAAAAAACCTTGTTGATGCTAGAGATCATATTAGAATGGGTTGATTGCTTGGAGCTGATAGGAGGGCAACAGTAACATCTGTGACATTCAGATGGTAGAGTCAGAATTTTGCTTATACTGCATGAACATATGGATCAGTGGTTCAGGCTGATGGTGGTGTAATAGTTTCGTGGGCATTTTTTGGCACACTTTGGGCCCCTTAATACTAATTGAGCATCATTTAAATGCCTACCTGACTGTTTGTACTGACCGTGTCCATCCCTTTATGACATGCCATGTCATGCTCAATGTGTCTCAGACTGGTCTCAAACTACTGAATGTGACAGTGAGTTCACGATGGCTACCAGAGTGAATCAAATAAAAGACCACTGGGATGTGTTAAAACGGGAGATTTGCATCATGGATGTACAGCCAACAAATATGAAGCAACTGCATGATGCTGTCATATCAGTATAGATCAAAATCACAAAGCAACATTTCCAGCACCTTGTTGAATCTGTGCCACAAAAGATTACGGCAGTTCTGAAGGCAAAAGGGTGTCCATACAGGTACAAGCAAGGTGTACCTCACATAGTGGCTGGTGAATGTAGATTGATAATTTAGAGAATCCACTAAAAAAATTTTTTTTACCACATTAAGCTAATAATTAAAAGAATTCAAATAGTCTTTTTGTGGGCCAGTCAAGTTATACAGAGGGTAAAACCCTGATCTGCTATTCCAGTAGGAAAGAAATGTTCTGTTTGAACACTGTGTACTGTATGTTAAACTATACAGCAAGTGTTTGGAAGGACACTGAGGAGGCATAATAGGTTTTATATAACTTAAATACCTTTTACTCTTTAACCAATTTAGAACAAATGAAAGCATTTTCTATGCCAGGGTTCTGGAAAGGAGAGTTCGTCCGTTAGTCGAACCTCGGATACAGGAGGAACAATGCGGTTTTCGTCCTGGTCGCGGAACACTGGACCAGCTCTTTATCCTCTCGAGGATACTTGAGGGTGCATGGGAGTTTGCCCAACCAGTCTACATGTGTTTTGTGGACTTGGAGAAGGCATTCAACCGTGTCCCTCGGGGTGTCCTGTGGGAGGTGCTATGGGAGTATAGGGTGTCTGGCCCATTGCTACGGGCTATTCGATCCCTATACAACCATTGCAAGAGCTTGGTTCGCATTACCGGCAATAAGTCGGACTCGTTTCCGGTGGTGATGGGCTGCGCCAGGGCTGCCCTTTGTCACCGATTCTTTTCATAATTTTTATGGACAGGATTTCTAGGCGCAGCCAAGTGGCGGAGGGCTTTCACTTCGGTGGCCTCAGAATCTCATCTCTGCTTTTCGCGGATGATGTGGTTCTGTTGGCTTCATCGGGTGATGGCCTCCAGCTTGCACTGGAACGGTTCACAGTTCAGTGTGAAGCAGCGGGAATGAGGATCAGCACCTCCAAATCTGAGGCCATGGTTCTCAGCCGGAAAAGGGTGGAGTGCCCACTCCGGGTCGGGGATGAGTTCCTGCCCCAAGTGGAGGAGTTCAAGTATATCGGGGTCTTGTTCGTGAGTGATGGGAGAAGGGAGCCGGAGATCAACAGACGGATTGGTGCTGCGGCTGCAGTGATGCGGACACTGCACCGGTCCGTCGTGGTGAAGAGGGAGCTGAGTATAAAAGCGAAGCTCTCGATTTACTGGTCGATCTACGTCCCTACCCTCACCTATGGCCACGAGCTGTGGGTAGTGACCGAAAGAACGAGATTGCGGATACAAGCGGCGGAAATGAGCTTCCTCCGAAGGGTGGCTGGCCTCTCCCTTAGAGATAGGGTGAGAAGTTCGGCCATCCGGGAGGGGCTCAGAGTAGAGCCCCTCCCGGATGGCTGCTCCACATTGAAAGGAGCCAGCTGAGGTGGTTTGGGCATCTGACAAGGATGCCTCCTGGGCGCCTCCTGGGCGAGGTGTTCCGGAGAGACACGCTGGAGATATTATATCTCTCTGCTGGCCTTGGAACGCCTTGGTGTTCCCCCGGATAAGCTGGAGGGAGGAGAGGGGAGGTCTGGGCTTCTCTGCTTAGGCTGCTGCCCCCGCGACCCGGCCCCGGATAAAGTGGATGAAGAGGGATGGATGAAAGCATTTTAATCTTTTATCTTTTATCTATCAGAAGTCCCTAACTGACTTTTAATGTCCCTCCCACTTTGTGTATTCACAGCACAAACTGGCAGTGCAATTGTTTGTCATTTGGCTTCACTGTTGTACTGTTGGAGAAAGCAATAACACATTTTCCATCTATTAAAAGAAGAGCAAATTCACCTTACCAGCACCTCTAAACCTCATTAAATTATGTTTTATCTTGCTTGTTTAATCTGCAGAAAAAAAACCAAAATGTAAAAGTGGAAATTAAATCCACATTGATAACCTCGTCTAACTTTAGTTGTATAAGCCAATAAAAGTATTGACTTATTGACTACTCCTTTAATTAGTAAACAGAGTTATAATGAAACCAAGCAGTTTGAATAAATCAGCATAACGAAAAAGTACGAATAAGGTGCTTTATCAGTCAAGAAAAAGATAAGGGGAAGTGGCATCCATTGACCACCAGCACACTTTCCTATTCAGATTGGCATCATCAGGATTGTAGGTTTGGAAATAATTGTACTTTTCCAACCTGGACACCACTCTGAAGGTAAAACTATATCGCTTCTTGTTCTCTTTCCACATTCTTTGCACAACTTTTCAATCAGCAGGTCACAACTGAGCACAATACCATGAATATCTGAAAGGGAAAATTACCAAAAGCATGCGCCATTATCCATATTTGTATGATTTACGGCCGTGTTCCCATCTCTGACAGCAGCCTTTCCACTCCACCTTCTAGTCAGACCATTAACAGACTTGTCGCCAAGGGCTCTAAGCACGGCTCTACCTGCCAAAATTAATTTTAAAGCACAAAAAATGGAGACTGATTAACAATTACTGTGTCCACAGAGGATGCTGCAGCAAGCTGGTTTGCTTGAAGCATATTGAACCGTTTATTGAGCCAAATGGACAGAAACTCAATGGTGAACGCAGTGCATTTACAAAAAAGGGAGAACACAATGAGCTGCACTGATTAATTTTCATTAATATGTGATTAATGGCACTCCTGACATTTTGTGTCAGGTAAAGACATTTAAACACACTATGCACCATATCTGAACAGTCGTTGCAGTGATGAACTAAAGCAATAACAATAATACCACAAGTTGTTTCAAAATTACATTAGTTGCTTCTAAGATATTGAAAGGGTCTGACAAATGAATAAAACATGCATTGTGAGAGAACCTAAAGTTCACTTTGTCTTCTCCTATCAATGTTACTAGAGGAGAAAACGGGCCGCAGCTGTATTTTGACAGACAACAAACTAATGTTTCAGTCATGCAGCAGAAAAGATTAACGAGAGCCTCCCATCGAGTTTCATATCATGCAAAACATGATACTAATGTTCCTTTTTCTGCAGATGATGCCGTGTTTCTGCCTCACGGAGTTCATCTAGCTGGTTTCATACGTGTCTTTACCACATCATTAACGAGTCAACGAGGCGAAAAACTGCACTGGCCTCAGACAGACTGAGACTTGCAGCCCAGTGCTGAAAATAAAAGTAAGAGAAATATACTACTTTTCTCCCCATGGCCCTTATTTCTCCTAGAATAGGGGTCTGGCTTTCTCCTTGGATTCTATTTTCAAGGCTTTGTTACTGTGACCCATTGAACACCTTTGTTAACGCTTTGTAAGCATCAAGGGGTTGTGTTTGTGTTCACTCAATTTTTTTTTCTATCACCTTTTGCTGCTGTCACAATTGGTATGTGCACTGCTGAAGATTTTCTTCTAGTGTCTGTGCCTAACACCACAGTTTCACTTGGACAAATAGTCAATAGACTTAAGTTGTTCTTATTATGGGATTACTTTGTTCTGTTCCAAATTCCCTTTTACACATTAAGAAAATAAAAGTTCAGAATTTGTCTCCTTTGCATTTTAAACATCTTCATTTAAATCTCCATCCACGTTCAACTTACACAATAATAACTAGATGATGATGAATTGGCTAATCGCATTGGGAAATTAGCTAGCATCCCAACGAGACATTCTAATAATAATAATAATAATAATAATAATGGATACTTTATTGATCCCCATGGGGAAATTACTTGTTTTTCTCTGCATTTGACCCATTCACTCTGTGAAGCAGTGGGCAGCCCACTAAGCAGGCGCCCGGGGAGCAGTGTGTAGGGACGGTACCTTGCTCAGGGGTACCTGATTAATTGCTTGTGTGTAATGTAAAATTAGGTGGCATGTTTTAAAAACTAGTTATGGACTAAAAATTGTTCTGTATGTATAATGTCCTGGTCAAAATTTTAGTTCTAACCAGAAAATTAAACCAAAGTCAGTGCAGCAAACAACTTTGTAATTGCGTTGTTTCAAGGATTCAAGGAGGATTCAAGGAGCTTTATGTCATTCGCATCACATGTTAACATGAGGTAGAATGGAATTATGTACACACGGTCCAGAGTGAAAAGAAACAAAAATAATGAAGAAACAGAAATTTTTTCTTAAAGTTATAATAAATAGTTGGGGTTTTTTTGGGTTGTTTTTTTTTAACAAACAGAAATGACAAGTAATAAGACAACATGACAAGTAATAAGACAATAAACAAATAATAAGACAATAAACAAGTAATAGACAATACGACAAGTAATAAGACAACACGACAAGTAATAAGACAACATGACAAGGAATGAGACAATAAACAAGTAATAAGACAATAAGAGCGTGAGTAGCTGCTGCTCTACTGTGCGCCGACATGTTGAGATTAGAGTTTAGAGTTCCTTATCAAAAATAATGAAGCCAGAAATGTATCATCTGTAAAAAATATGAGCACCCTTCTTGGGGACATAGATTCCAAAAGGTCCTTTAATGAGATTTTAATCCACATTAACGGAATGGGCCACAATAATACTTAGGTAGGATGTGGTGTTTAAACAATGTCTATTTTGTACTAAGGGACCAAAGTGTGCCAAGGAAATACCACCCACACTATTGCATCACAACCATCCGCCTGAACCATTGATACAAGGCAGGATGGAACTATGCTTTCATGCTGGTCAAGCCAAATTCTGATCCTACCATCTGAATATTTTCGTTGAAATTGAGACTTACCAGACCAGTCTTCCTTTTTCAAGTCTTCTGTTTTGCACTTTTGGTGAGTGGATGCAAATCGTAGCCTCAGTTTTCTGCTCTTAGCTGATTGGAGTGGCAGCCAGTGTGATCTTGGGCTGCTGACCCATCGGCTTCAAGGAGTTGTGCATTGAGAGATGCTCTTCTGCATACCTTTGTTGGAACAAATGGTTATTTGAGATACTATTGCCATCCTATAAGCTTGATGTAGTCGCTCTCCTCTGAACTCTGGTATCAAAAAGGCATTTTGGCAAGAGAACCGCCACTCAGTGGATATGTTGTCTTTGTTTTAGACGACTGTTTGTGAAACCAAATCGACTCCACCAATGACCAACGACCATGCTATGTTCAAAGTCACTTAAATCACCTTTCTTTCCCATTTTGATTCCTGCTTTGAACATCCAGCAGTCAAGTTCACATGACTACATGCCTAAATGCACTGGCTAATTAGATATGTGCAAATAAAAAATTGCAGTGTGTAATTACTAGGGCTGCCACAAACGATTATTTTGATAGTCGACTAGTCACCGATTATTTTTGCGATTAGTTGACTAATCAGATCATCATCCATTGGACGTAAAACGTACAGCTTATTGCACCAGCAGCATCTGCTCTTATATAACTATCATTAGCTTACAGCTTTAAGTGTTTAAGGTATGTGCTAACTAAAAATAAAGACAAGATGATAGTTTATTAAATGTTAATGAAATTTGTAGATTGTTTCGCTGAAGTTTAATAAACTCCTTGCTATCTAAAATATAACAGGACACTGGAGTATATTCTCGAGCATCTCACACTTCTGATAATCAGCTGTCTGCTTGACGTGTATTCAGCTGTGTAAAAACTATAACTTTAATCTCAGCCAAACCGATTTACTCAGGAACAAATAAAATACTAAAAAAAAAGCCAAACAATAACATTTTTAAGTTATCTAAGTGACTCATATATATTTAACCTGAGTAGCGAAAGAAGGCGATGGGTTTGAAAACGATTTGCCGGGAGTCCGGTGTTCTCACGGCTCTAGTTAGCCTTGCCCCCGGCTCGCTATCGAGCTAGTGGGTAACAGACATCTCCGAAAACGTCGGAGCGCTTTTGAAAATATGTGGTGTCTTGATAAACTGAGCCGATATTTGAGGTTTACACAGCTACATTCTCGCCTGAAAATATGTTAAACGTTTATTTTGTGACCCAGAAAGAATAATAAGAGTAATATTAAAACTAACTAGCTGCCGCCATTGTTGGAAACTGAGCTGGACTGAGCTATGAATTCTGGGACACAGCTTCTTCTTCTTCGGGGTTTAACGGCAGCTGGCATCCTTGTACATGCAGTGCTGCCATCTTCTGTTTCAGTCCGTTATTACACTCTTAAATCCTGCTACTTATTCCTGCGTCTTTTGTGATCTTACAAAGCTTCAAACGACACGTCGACTATTAAATCAGTCGTCGACGATTTTGATAGTTGACGTAATCATGACTAGTTGACGAATTTCTAGAAGGCATTTCTTGTTTTGTTTTTTTCCTGTAAAATATAACTGATTTAGCAATCCTAAAGCAACATCTGCATTATGCCCGCTCCACAGAGATAATTTTGCTGTCATCAATAAATAATGTGATACAGTTTGGTAAAGAAACAGTGAAACACCTGAGTGTTTCCCTCAGGTGTTTCCAAAACCCAAAGCTAATTATTTGGTAAATTTTAGCTTAGTGTAGCGTACTAGCTTTTGCTTGAAGAGGCTCTGCACCCAGTGTTGGTCCCAGTGTGTGGTGAGTTAAATCTCTCTACTTTGCGCACAATGTTACTTTATTTAAGTTAAGTGTTGTTAACCTAACCCTACATATTTTCCTTAGGCCTTAATTTCTTTTTGAATGACTATGTACATGTAGTTAGAATTGAAACAGATAGAATTATACATGGATCTATAATCGCACATATAGTTACAATTTGTGATGTGTTTTGTAGCCTGTAAAAAGGATTGATTAATTAAATGTGACTGGCACTTGCAGCACTGTCTTAAATGCAATTTTAACATTTTGTTTGTTTGCTTGTTTTTAACTGGTCATCTTGGTGTAAAACACTCATTTTTATTCACACTGTGTATGTGTGCAGCCACAACTATACACATAAGTGTCAACTCTGTCATAGTTTTTATGAAACACCAATGTGAGGTGAGCCAAATGCCCCCCAGAAACTTCTATGCTTGCTGATCAACATCAACGTACCTATACCAAGGGAGAGAGAAAAACTTTAGCATCAGTATATAAATCCCTTGAAGGTGAAAGAGAAGAGAGGAGGTGCTCAGTGCGTCATGTGAGGTCCCCCACAAGCTTGAGCCTATAGTAGAATAAAAAGCCCCTAAAATAGACTTTATTAAAAAGGAATGTTTTAACCCTGTTCTTAAAAGTAGAGTGGATGTCTCCCACCTAAACCCAAACTGGGAGCTGGTACCACAAGTGAGGAGCCTGATAGCTGAAGGCTCTGCCTCCCACTGTACTTTTGTAGACTCTAGGAACGACAGGTAAGCCTGCCTACATTCTGAAAGTGGAGTGCTCTATAGATACAATGCAATACCGTGACCTCTGCAAGATATGATGTAGCTTTGCTGTCGAGGGCTGGAAAGACAAGGGTTTAAATTCACCTGAAGACTTTTGTAGACTAAGTGACAAGACAACTTAGGTGGGAATAATATGAACCCTCCTAGTCCTGTCATTGCAACGTTTTTGATCAGCTGGAGGCTTTTCGAGAAGCTTTTAGGACAACTTGAAAATAAGAAAGTAGAAATGCATGGGTTCGTTTTTCAGCATCATTCTGCAAAAGAATATTTTTACTTTCAACATTGTCACTCAGATGGAAGAAGACAATCCCAGAGATGTGTTGTGTGTTTGAGCTCAAGGATATATTCTAGTTAAAAATAACTTCAAGATTTCTCACAGTAATACTGGAGGCCAAGAAACGATTAGATAGTATTGTAGTTTGGGAACTGACTTGATAAGATTCTTTATATTGTATAGCCAAATATATAATATAGCCAATAATATTTAAATTATTGGCTATATTTCAAAAGCATGCCAAAGCTGTCGTTTTGGAAGCATAGAGTGAGTATTCAGCTGTTTTAGCCCTAATTGTGTCTAAAGCAGCTTCAAGCAGCACAGACATAATTCTTGGATGTTTTCCATTTCCTCTGTGTAGCCGCAGTGTAAACCGCTGCTTCCTTTGGCTTTTCAAGGACAGCGGGGTGCACTGTGTGGTTAACCTCTGTTGTTGAATATAATAAAGTATGCAGCATTGTGCGGTATTTCGCCGGTGAGAGTATGATCCATGAAGGAGAGAGCATTATAAAACCATCATAAATGAAAAGAGGCTGCAGATAACATTCCCTAAACACTGCTGCTGCTCTCCCGCTATCCATAATCACCAAAGAAACGGTGCATTACAGAGCGCCCAAACAAAATACAGCACAAACACTTGGTCATTTAACCTTGACTTAACATCTAATTCTCTCCAACAGAGGATAGATATTAGCTGTGTCATCCAGCGGAGAGGAAAGTACAATGAGGAATCTGTTCTTTTGTTTGAAATGAGTAATTTGTCTTTTTTTTCCCTGAGCATCACGCCGCACCACAGGCAGACAGTTTAATCTCAAATGTACATATTCTGCACTCATTTCCCGTTTTTAAATGTGTTATAATTTAGATTTTTACTTTGTAGTGTAATGGTGCAATTCTTTCTCATACATTTGTATTCTGAGTGTAATTGGCCAGATGGAAGGATTGGATGCTTTACTTTATAATTTTGGTTGATGATTTTAATGTTTAATAAAAAATCATTTAGAGTGTAGCCTTGAGTATTTCTGTTCAAACTGCTCCATTTCCATTTCTTATCGTGCTCTAAAGTTTTTTTTTTCTCGTTTGACACAATTTCCCCTGGGGAATAATTGGAAGATTAGTCTACTTCATATGTTTTGCAATCCAATTCATTCATCTTAAACCATCATTTATGAATAACTATTTGAATACAGGTTGCAGAAACGCAGACATTTAGGCGTGGGGTGGCTGTGCTTGAAGGAGCTCACAGATAACAGTGTTTGGTTGCTGATTGGCTGTAATTGTGCAGCAGAGCAGTGGGAGGCTGGCTTTAAAGGTGGCTGCCAGGCCAATACTCTGCGTGTGTGCTGGCGTGGCGATGCCAGTCCAGGCTGCAGATGAATAACAGATGTCGGCTGACAGGCTAGGCCATTTGTCATTTAACTGTCTAAGCAAAATAGGCTGGAGGGTGTCACCATAAGTCAATGTCACCAGCTTGGACGGCAAGGAAGAGATCCAAACATTTCAATACTGTTTAACCCCTCTCAGCTTTGTAGCATTGTATAACAGTGTGACCTGTTGTGCCTTTCCACTGCAGATACCCACTCTTCTTCTATGATCCTGATAAATTGCCGGATGTCACTCAGCTTAGAGGTGCTGACGAAAACTCTTCACATGTGTCTTCAGAGTTGGTGTAGTGGTTTAGACATTCTAGCTTCCTGTCTGTGCTTCTATATTGGAAAAAAAGAAATCCCGACAGCTAAATTGTGATATGAAAATTGATTTTTTTATGCCTGCTGTTCTCACTCTCACTAGACTGTTTTGAAGAATATCACTAGACTGTTTTGAAGAATATCGCGGCAGTTATCTCGATTAATTTCTGATGAAGTCTGATGGTTTTTCAATTCTTCCGATTTCTGTTATTACTTTCTGTCACCACCTGTGGAGAATAAACTGTCCCAGTCTTAAAAATGCACAGATTTTTTTTTTTACCATGTTCTCAGGCCGTTGCTTTCAGAACACTGAGATTTACCACTGCCGTTTAAGCAACTGAAATGGAACTATAACTGTAAATCATGATATTTTACTAGCGTGAAATGCATATGCTCCATTCCTTCCTAGCTACCATCTTTAATAAACAGCTGAACTGCCTGGAGGTAGTTTAGAGCCACAGCAAATGCCAAATTGACCATTAATAGTCAAATATATAATAAAAAGCTCTATTGTCCCATGATGTACTGTATTACGTTTTGGTTTAATAAATGTCAAAAAGCTAATAACATATCAAAGCTGTGAAAGGCATGCATCTCTGGGTGGTTCATTTCTTCATGTTGTCGAGGTACAGACTGTGTTCTGTGGCGAATGATGGCTGCTTTTATTACCAGACAACAGCACAACAACATCCCTCATGTTGACAGGTCTCCATATTCTCCTCAGTACTCTGGAGGCGCAGCTCGGCCATTTCTTCCAGAGCTAAACTCAAGGTCACCATCTCCGCTCGCACTAAAAATCTCTCCCGGTTGTTTTGTAGTGCGCGACGAGAGTGGGATGCACTCAGCTAGATTTGGATTCTGTCCTCTCTCTCACCCCTCCTCGTGGAAGGATCGCATGTTATTTTCTGTCGCCGTCATAATGCTGCCTGTGGATAACTGTGACACAATACCCACCGGAAAAAAATGGCAACAAGACATCACGGAAAGGAGGCGTGATGCAAACAGTCGAAGCCCTGCGAGATGTTGGCCCTGCGGCATCACAAATCAACCCTCCAAAAATCCTCATGAAACTTAACTTACACTCCAACAATGAAAAATGAGCAGTTATATCACTGCACAGACAGCTGCCAAAAAGAATATTAATAGAATTCAATTGCGGAAGAGATTGGACACAGATCTTCTTGTATGCATGTATTAATAAGAGGCAGCCTCTGTCCACGACGCCAACTCTAATGTGGGGTTATGAGGAGGAATGTATAGAAGCGGAAGAGAGAAAAGCATTCACAGTTAGAGCACTGATCTGAAACTATTATCCAGGGTGACATACAATGAATAAGAGATAGAAAGAATGAGTAAGAGAGAGAGGCAGCGAGGAGGCTCACGGAGCAAAGGAGGGTTAAAAAAACTTTAATGAGAGAGAGAAAATGAGAAGGATAGACAGACCTCAGCAGCACATCACAGCTGGGAATTGGTCTCTTCCTGAGGCTTTCAGTCTGAGAAAAATCTTTGAACCTGTTTTTCAAAACCTCCCAATTTCTTTTATTAAATTAGTCAAATTCCTACAAGAAAAAAAAGAATTCTGAACATTGGAATAATAGCAATGAAGTAGAGGGGACACAGAACACAGTTAGATAATACCCGCTGGCCCTGCTTATCTTATGTATAGACAGCTTAACACGCATCAAAATCAAGGCTTTTTCTTGACTTAAACCAAAAGTTGAATCTACAGTGTACCTGCAAACTAATAAGCCTTCTATGTAGCAATCAATGCAGCAAAAAGGAAAGTCTGTGCTGAAGCCAGACAATTTCAGCTGAGGTAGGAGACTGAGTAGTTTACGTCTTTAAGCGAGTGCAAAGAGAGGTACATGCACCCATTTACCACGAGATGTCCTCTGTTTTTGCTTTTTTTTAAAAACATCGATGTTTGAATCCATATACCAGCAAAAATTTGGAGCTGTAGAGGGAGAACACAGGCTTCAGAAAGTTGCTGAACTGAAAAAAAGGCATGTATCTGCAGCAAAATAAGTTTTCTCAAGCTCAGTCTCAAAGTGATAGAGCTCCAAGGTTTTGTTTTTATGTTCAGTCAGTTTCATGTCTGGAGGGAGGGCTGTATGTTACAGGTAAACTAAATTATCAAGATTTTTTTTCTTTCTTTAATGAAACTTTCCACGCAGCCATTGAGTCGTGATGTTCAGGCTAGGCAGTATTTACAGAGATTATAGTGAAATTAAAAATTTAATTTTAAAATTGAGTATTTTGGTCTAAATAACCCAAAATGTGATGTCCACATATGTGGATGCCAGGTCCTAGGAGGTTAAAGATGGTTCTACAACCTGTAGCCTTTAGTTTTTAGCAGACTGAAGAAGCACCTGGTATGCTGTTGGAGCTAAAATCGCCAGCGACAAACAATACTGAAACAATATCAAATCTTGAATGAATATTAGAGTCTGCTATCTTAGAATAGCTCTTATATAGACAGAAGGAGAGGAGGAGTGAGCTGCGGCATCCATCATCATGACCATAAAGCCAGCACACACCTTCAGGTGAATCCCTGCGGCCCGTCATATCCAGAAAACACTTTAGTCAGAAAACATATCCTCATCCAAGTCTGACAGTGAGCAGGTTGAGGGACTAAACTGAATTTGCATATAAATGAATTTGGGAATTACTATCAGTTTGTTCTTGAAGGGAAGCTTTACTTGTTTGAGTGTATAGAGTAATAGTATGTTGAGGGCATGTCAGCGTATGTACAAAGACATCTTCTGCAGACGTTCATGCCTTCCATCATTTATGCAGGCGATATCTGCATCCAGCCAGTCAAAGGATCAGTCTGACTTTTATTTTAAGGGGAGCTCTTTTAACCACAATTATCAATAATAGCCATCAATTTCATGGCTTATAGGTAGATGTACCTATTTTCTCCCATAATTAGCTTCTCTTCATTGGCTTAAATCCTAATAATTTCACATTCTTCATCTTTCACACTCTTTCTTTAAACGTTCCTTTTTGATAAAGCTTATAGTTGGTGCTTCCATCTGGCACAATTAGTTGAGGCAGCTCTTCCATGCGCCCAACATCATTTCTCATAGAGGTTTATCTGATTGTTGGGGTTCTCTCTCTGATTTTGTGTGGTCGTTACTGAACAGTACAAAGCACCTTGAGAAGACTGTTGTGAACCGGAGCTATATAAATGAAATGGAGTTGAAAGGTCTTTTACAGTGACAAATACACGGCATAAATGTGTCTCCTCCATTAGTTACTGTAAGATTTCACCACAAGCTTTCCTTCTTCAGACCCAAAACAGAAAGAATGTGTGATCTGTCACAAAGCAAACTTCTCTCCAGTTCTTTAGTTGTGGAATGTATGAAAAACATTTACAGTCAGTGTTTACTTTATTCTTTTTTTTGTAACATCTGGTAAACACTTGTATTCTAGTTTTTGTACATGTTTCAACAGAATACCAGTGATTTAAGAATTGGCATCTGATATAGGAGAGGCATGCACTTTTGTTGTGTATTAAAAAGGTAAAATTGGGGATCCAGAGTGTGAGCTGTTGATTGTTTTTATATATTTGTCATTAGTTTCAGAACTTTTAGTTCTGAAATCTTTAGTTCAGTTAAGTAAATATCTAGTTACTTAACTCAAGACAGAAGTTTGCGTTTATCCTTAGTTTGTTATGCAATTTAGGGAAATAAATTATAATTCTTCTTAAGGAAGCTATTTTTTGCGTGTGTTTAAATATGTTTGCAAATTGAAAAAGAACAGATACATTCTGAAGACATTTACTTTTAACCATTTGTTTATATTTTATTTACAAAATAAACATTTCTGTAATTTCATTCAAATCCAGTCAGTTTCCTCTAATTCAAAACAAATACTACTCTTACAATCTAGGCTTCTAGGCCTTACTATCCTACTTCGGGGTGGTATAAGATGCCATAGGGACTTTATTTGTCAGAGAGGAGTTGGTAAAACAGACGATTCAGACGTCTGGCTGAGATGAAGTTAACATCTATGCAACCACTTCCTGTTGAAATAGAGTGAAAAGTCCAAAATGCATGCTGCCCTTCTCTGCAATTTGCACATTCTGCAAAGCTATCCAGAGAGTTACTCTGGATTCTGTCGCATTCTGGTTTTGGCCCTCAGGCTGCATGCTTGACCTACTAATGGAATGCAAAATGTAATTTCTTTAAATTAGCACAACTAAATGATTAAATTTGGATGTCATTTTTGCTCTTAAAAATACAGTATGCTGATGTTTTTGTAAAAGGAAGCTACAGCTTACATTGAAAAGGCAAAAAACATCACACAGTCAAAAGACACGTCCCATTATAGTTTTTAATTTGAAAAGCTAAAAATGTTAATTTTTACCTGATGAGAGAGCATGAGATGAGAGCAGAAATATGTGCAAAGGGATCATTTAAAAAGTAATTTAATTGGGCAATGGAGAATTCAACATGGTTATTTAATCAGGAAAGTTGGATAGTAAGAAGAGTAATATAGCAAGATAGTAAAAGCATAAGAAAAGTAATTAAACCAAATAATAAAAAAAAGGGACATTTTCAGTAAATTATGAATTTTGTGAATTGATTAGCTGTTAGCACGAAGTAAATGAGTTTCTCCTCTTGCCTGGAAGTTTGGGGTCTAATATCTTACAATATTATGATGTCTTAATCACCGTGTTTTTTTTAATTACATTGAACAGAGTGTGGCTATTGACAGGCAGATTATAGGGGAAGATTATTACATAATGAAGGATTTGCTTTATGTCAAGACACACTGAGCAAATAGTATGTCATGCATTAAAGGATCAGCCATATGATGTTGCACAATTTAAATTTGAACACATCAGCAGCTTTTAACACAAACACAGGAAGTTGAGGAGGTTCACCACACAATGTCCAGTTTAGTGTGTAAATGTAGTCTTTGTTTAAATTTCACTCTAAAGTAATAATAACGGGGATTTTTCAGGATTTAAGATTAAATCAACACTCATCTGTTTCAGCTGTGTGGTACATAAGCAGTGATGGATTTTTCTCTCCTGCTCGCAGGAAACTAATGAAATATGTGATGTCTTACAAATGCTTCCATTAAGTGCGACATCATCCTTTTTCTCTATTTCCCATGTGTCAGTAAGTGGTTTTCAGGCCTATGGGAGCCTTCCACAACTCTCATTAGAAACTCAGTTGTGACCCTGCCTTAAACATGTCATCTTGCGAGCGTCTCTGAGGAACCATGCATTACTTAAAGGGCTCATTGATTACCAGCAGAATCACTCGGCTTCTGACTGTCAGCCAGGCTGATGAATCCAGAGGGCCGTGGACATCCGCCGACTCCACCAGCCTCCCGCAGTTCAATTCCCTCCACATCAGCGCATCGGTCAATACCGCTTTCTATCGATAGGACACTGAGGAGAAAGGAATGGGTTTTCATCACCTGAACTGCCCACTGGTACTGACAGCTGTCAGCATCTTCAAAGATAAAATCAGAAGTACTAAATAATAATAGCGGGCTGCGCTGGAAACGGCCAGCCCATGAAGACTTCAGACAACCATGTTTACCTTTAGCCGGGGGTATAATTACTCGCAGGTGATTGGGCGATTGAATCAGCTATTGATTCTCACTGATTGTGAGCAGACTGACAACAGAGGAGTGCATCTCTCACTCTCAAGATGAGCAACTGTTTACGTGCCTAAAATCAACTCAACTAATTAAGACTGTGTTGTCTCCCTCTGCAAACAATCAGATCACTTCTCTTTGCGAAATTTAAGATTTTTGGTATGGAAGAGAGGCTGTGCAATTACAGTGTTGTGCCTCCCTTTAAATTCACTGAGTTCTGAGGTGCATCCATTAAATTAAAAAGCCTGACTTGCTATGACAAGGGGGGTGCCGTGTCTTGGTGTGCACACACAGTGCAACTGATTGAAGGAGAATGCCACTGATGGAAAATGTGCCAACTGCTGAAGGAAGAGAGCAGTAGATAAAACAGGAGAGATAAATATCCCATCAGCCTCAGGCATGGGATTTAATTTTCCTCTATGAGCATTTCTACTTCAGCTTGGAAATTGAGCATTTATATTCCCACACCAGGTGGAAAAGTGGAAGGGCTTGTGTGCACGGCGGTGTGAGTGTGAAATTCGATGTGTATGTGTCTGGAGGAGAGAGAATCTGAGAGGAGAGAATGCATGAGAGCATAACTAACCACACCGAGCCCAGAACAGCGATTCACGGCGGCGATACAGTTGTTACTCAGTTAAATGATTCAGCAGTAACAGGATAAACAGAAAAACAAAACAAATATCAAACTGACAGTCTGCTGGGGAAAAACCAACAGAAGCTGACAGGTAGATTAACGCAATCCCACAGCCTGTTTAGCTCCCAAGAATAACATGATCATATTAATCACGCCTATTGATTGATAGCCACTCTGCTAGTTGACATCTCTATCATGCATCACCAACTGCGTGGTATTCACACGTGTGCAGTCCCTCCAGCTGTAGTCATGTTTCATCACAGTATATCCAGCATCAGCCTGCTCTTCACCCATCCTGGTGTTCTATAAAACATTATGCTCCTTTTATGTACATTATTGGAGATATGCAACACATACAGCGTGTTCAGTCATGTCCTTGTCAGCTTTTTTCTCATAAATAGACATCAGTGCTTGTGTGGGCTACGTGTACACCACTGTTGAAAACAATCTCTTCAGCCACGCACGGTGACATTAAGATCACTTGACAACAACACACAAATACTCCCACGAGGCAGAACATGGAAACGCATTTGCATTGACTCGACTGCTCAGCTGTAATACCTTTCAGAGCTTTAGGGCCCTGCTGGGCGGCAGAAGTGTGCAGTGTAGGTTTGAGATAATGACCTTGTTTATACTACGGCTTAAAACTGTTTCACTGCAGTGGTAGGAAATAATTCCCATTTTGAACACCAAAAACAGCGTGTTAAAGTAGTATTTAACTGCAGTTGAAAACTGGTCAGCGCAACCAGATGTCGCCTTTTTACTTTTAGTTGCTACCTTCTTGGTATTTAAAAGCAGTCCAGGGACTCATAAAGTCCTTCTTCACCAGTACCTACTTGCTCAGCTCAACTATGTGGTAGTACCTGGTACTAGGTAAGTTTTTTAGTTCAACTCAGCCGGGATTTCAAGCGATCTGAAAATGTGACATCAGCAGACTGCCACCGAATAGCTTGTCAGCGGTGTGAGTCGATGAGTCATGAGAGTAATTCCTTCAAGAAAATCAAAGCCACCATTTTTGAAAGCCAGCAATGAGGGAATTGGCCGCACAAAAACCAACACTGTGGTTACAGAATCTGACAAAAAGCCAGACACCGAGCAGCAGGTGCACCGTCACCTTGACGTCCTCTATTACTGTGTTGCATTTGTGTCGTCTACAAATGGCATCATGAGACTTTCGGCTGCGTTGTTATGACAACTTCATGCACAGTGTAGGTACTAGAGATGGACCGATCCGATATTACGTATCGGTCCGATACTGACCTAAATTACTGGATCGGATATCGGAGAAAAATAAATGTAATCCGATCCATTAAATATCACGAAAGCACCTCACAAAACTTGCAACACGCCGTAACTCACCTCAGAACGTTAGCACGTCGGAGCAGTATGCATCACGTGATAGAGCGGCTGTGGCATGCGGGACCTGTCGGTGGTCTGGATAGCATTTGGAGCTTCGCTAGCAACCCGGCATTTCATCTCCGACAAAGTTATCCCCGAGAGAAGTAAAGCAAGTGTGTAAGTCCATCTCTGAATGTTTGTAAAGCATTCCTGCGTTTAGCTTAACAAGCGACTGCCTCTCGCTCTCCTGCTGCTACTTCAATCATGAAACTGCTTAACGATCAGCTGATCGGCTTTTCTGTCGCGAGTCTGTGTCTCTAGTTTGCTTTTGGCCCACTTCGCACCAGAAAGAGGAAACCAGCGGCTGAACAACAGCAGCACGTTTAAGCTTGATAAGCTGTTGTTAGAATTTATTTAATATTACTTTCTACTCCAGGATCTTTTTCTACGTAGCTGACGGCTGGTAACTGTGCAGGGGCGGATCTAGCAAAGTTTAGCCAGGGGGGCCGATAGGGCATGAACAGGGAAAAGGGGGCACAAAGACATACTTTTCTTTCTTATTCTCATTTAAAATGTCTAGCTTTTAATAAATAATTATCTGACACCCAAAGTTTTAATTTGATGCAAAATGAATAGAAGTCCATTACTGTATATAGTAACTATTAAGTCTAATATATATATATATATATATATATATATATACCCTAGTAAGCTATAGTACTTTTTCCTTTGGGAAGGTACCATCTGTGCAGTCTGCAATTTTGTTGAAGAAAGATGTTGAATCTATTTAATATTTCTTGAAAAATAATTGATTTCTGTGCATTTTTTTTCCACACTGCATCAAATTAAGGTTGATTACGTTGATTAAGCATCATGAGGTGGAGCGTGAGGGGTGGTTCCCTATTTTTTATTTATTTATTTTTGTTGTTGCTGGGAGTTGGAACCCTATTAGTTAGGTTGCTTAATATTTATGCTAAGTACTCTTTAAAATACCAGAATAGGGAGGATGGTGTAGGTTTAAGTTTATTAGATTGATCAGTATTGCTGAACTATGAAATATTTTTTTTTGCATACAGGTATAACAGATTAGCTTTAGTGTAGTTGTTGTTTTAAACTTGAGTATGAACTTTAAAAAACAGTTTTGTTGATTAAAAAACACTATATCGGATTCATATCGGTATCGGCAGATATCCAAATTTATGATATCGGTATCGGTATTGGACATAAAAAAGTGGTATCGTGCCATCTCTAGTAGGTACTGAGGGAAAAACGCTATTAGCGTTTAACCGGAACGGCACATCCACAGATGGAAAGCATTTACACGCGTTTCCAAGAAATAGACTTAATTTACTAGTGGACAATCCCTTTGCTAGCTTTTGGAAAATTCAGTTGTTGTGAACCAACCACTACTGCCCTATCCTGTTTTCATGTTTCCCAGCCAAAAAGCTCACCCAATCACTGAATCTTATCCTGCTGTTCAGGTAACACCATTATCTGGTGCAAGCTAGGGCTTTGCTAACCAGAAGCTGCTGAAAGACAGATGATTCACATGCAGCTAGTATGACCTCCCTAAAGGTCTGCTCTTACAGAGCAAAACAAAGATCACTGTTATCAACTACAGTTCAAGATTTTGGAGTTATTAAATCACATCACCAAACATCACATCACATCCTGCCAATTGGTGGACACAAATTTTTACAGGATTTACATAACACCGCCTTTTTGACCCGGAAGGTCCTCTTATCTACTAACCGTTGCATTGAGCATGGAGAGAATCCTGTAAGAAAAGGAACTGTTCAATTTTCCATCCATTTTCTAAACTGCTTATCCAGTTCAGATACGTGTGGGGGCTCGACCCTATCCCATGTGTCACAGGATGAGAGGAAGGGTAGATCTGGACATGTCGCCTGCATATTGTGAGGCTAACACATTTGTTTAATCTTTTTCTCATTTATTTGGTTACATTCTGAAGGAATGTTTTAAGAATACTTAAATGTCAGTTAATTCCATTCCATAAGATTAGATTTTAAAGGAAATGGAAATGCCAAGATGATAGATGCCTTACATTACTGTGTAACAGTCTTGAGACATTTCACATTTCTTTGTATTTTGCGTTCAAGGAGTCATATAGTTTTGTATTTCTTTCAAAAGTGACATTAAACAGTAATTTTCCAGGTTTTCTGAAGTTCTTTCAAACTTTTGCTTTGGACACTGACTGCTTATTTTTAGTCCAGTTCTTGTACCTCACATTTTTTTGGCACTTTTTTTTTATTAATCCACTTAAGAGTGACATGTGAATCATTCAAGTCTGAAAAGAATTACAAAGACATTTATAAGGCTTTGGGACTTTAATGAATGAGGGGAAAAGTTCCAATATAGCTGAATTAAAAGATTTCTGCCAAAAAATCGAGTGGGCCAAAATTCCTCCATAGCGATGTGAAAGACTCATTGCAGAAACTTGTACAAACAACAAACTGTCCAAACTCTATTTTTGATTTAATACTGTATCCGTGTATATTTACACAGTATTCAATAATTAGCTTAATTCCCTTCTCCTAGCACAATGTAAAGAAATAAGGGATGACTCAAGACTAGCAAAGTTCTATCATCCTAATTTTTTTTAATTCAATTAGCAGTTTGTTAGCATGGGCATTTTACTTTATATTGCATTTGTATTTATTTGTCTCTGATTTTTATTTCTCTTGTGTACAAAAAAGAAAATCCTCCATCTAATGACCCACCTATCTAACTAACCATTATTAATTAATAATAATAATGATAATGGATTGCATTTATATGGCGCTTTTCGGGACCCCTCAAAGCGCTTTACAATACCACTATTCATTCACTCTCACATTCATACACTGGTCAAGGCAAGCTACAGTTGTAGCCACAGCTACCCTGGGGCAGACTGACATCGGCCCCTCTGGCCATCACCAGTAGGTGAAGTGTCTTGCCCAAGGACACAACGACCGAGACTGTCGGAGCCGGGGCTTGAACCGGCAACCTTCCGATTACAAGACGAACGTCCAACTCTTGAGCCACATTCGCCCCCAAATTGTAAGAAACAAACCTTTGGAACAGCTTTCTGTATCCCGTGTATAAGTGCGCATAGCACATAGGATTTTCTTTGGTCCAAGGAATCCCATTTACTGTAGTGTTTTCAAGAGTTTTATTCTGTCCACATGGTCACAGACTCACTAGAGAGACTAATTAGTGTGCTGTTTTCATATATATATATATATATCAGAATCAGAATCAGAATCAGAATACTTTATTGATCCCTGGGGGAAATTATTTTTTGTTACAGTGCTCCATTTTAAACCAACATTAAGACAAGACAGACAATACACTAACTAAGAATAGTACAATATATACATATATATACATACATACATACATACATACATACATAAGTCACTTATAAATAAATATTTGGAAAAGAAACATGTGTAGTTGTAGCAGCAAACAGTGTGTTAAGTGGATGCGTTGTACAGGGAGATGGCCACAGGCAGGAATGATTTCCTGTGTCGTTCAGTGGTGCTTTTCGGTAATCTCAGTCTCTCACTGAACGAGCTCCTGTGACTGACCAACATGTCATGGAGTGGGTGGGAGGTGTTATCCAACATTGTCTTTATCTTGGACAGCATCCGCCTCTCCGACACCACCTTGAGGGAGTCCAGCTCCATCCCCACAACATTGCTGGCCTTACGGATCAGTTTATTAAGTCTGTTGGCATCTGCGACCCTCAGCCTGCTCCCCCAGCATGCAACAGCATAGAGGATCGCACTGGCCACCACAGACTCATAGAAAATCCTCAGCATTTTCTGGCAGATGTTGAAGGACCTCAGTCGCCTCAAAAAATAGAGACGACTCTGGCCCTTCCTGTAAAGTGCTGTGGTGTTTTTAGCCCAGTCCAGTTTATTGTCAATGTGTACTCCAAGGTATTTATAGTCCTCCACAATGTCAACACTGACCCCCTGGATTGAAACAGGGGTCAAGTGTTTCCTGGTCTTCCTGAAGTCCACGATCAGTTCCTTGGTCTTTGCCACGTTGAGCTGCAGATGATTCTGCTCACACCACGTGACAAAGGAGTCGACCACAGCCCGGTACTCTGTCTCATCATCCCTGCTGATGCATCCAACCACCGCAGAGTCATCAGAAAACTTCTGAAGATGGCAGGTCTCTGTGCAGTGGCTGAAGTCTGTGGTGTAGAGGGTGAAGAGGAAGGGGGAGAGGACAGTCCCCTGTGGTGCCCCTGTGTTGCTAATCACCTTGTCAGACACACACTGTGGGAGACGTACATATTGTGGTCTTCCTGTCAGGTAATCAACAATCCAGGACACCAGAGAAGCATATATATATATATATATATATATATATATGTATGAAGGAAACAATTTCTGGTATTATTTATTAATTTATGCACACACATGGATGTTTTGCTCCTCCTGCTATGTCCACAAAGAAAATACAACACTGATTTACGTCAACACAACAAGTATATCATAACCTTTGGTCCCAAGTATGTTCTCTTTGGGAAAATGAGAAAAATGCACATAACCAGAAACAGGAAAATAAGGGATTTCGTGGAAACGTTCCTCCCAGTACTGGGTTCCAGACCCTAAAAATTCAGAGAATTGCTTTTCTAGGTTGTTATTGAAGGAAATGCTAGTAAGATGCAGCCTTAGAACTGCAATAGAAGGGAGAAATCTCAGTCTAAACACATCTTAAGAAAATAAAAAATAAAAAGATGTATCACTGTATGTGCTGGAGTTTAAAATTAAAAACATCTATGCCATTTGAACATGTACTGAATATTAGTACATAATATGCAATTAAAGCAAATGATGTTGTGTGTAAAAAGCTAGTTTAGCAGCATGAATGCTGGTAGATCTTCAAGTGTACAGATATGTAATCATGCATAGTAAAAATATAATTATATTTTGTGAAGCACTGCAGTCTGAAACAGCTTTAACAAGTTTGATAAAAATGTGTTTCCCCTTTAACAGCAAAGGGCTAAAGAAATGATAGTCGCCACTGATCTGAATTTGGAGGAAAAGATTAAAAAAACATCCTTAAAAAAAGAAATATAATTCATCTTCTGCACCTTCTGATTGCGATTCAAGTGATGCCCTTGGTGGTGGCTCCCATGGGAGAGGCTCTGGGGGAGCTGGGCTAATCAGATCGCTTCGTTCTAAATTAGACCTCCAGGGAATAAAATGCCCAAACAAACCGAAACATTAAGTGTGTTTCTCCGAACACAGAGCAACAAGAAAGATTTCCCCTACAGTGCTGCTGAGATTGGACTACCTCTTCTCCAGCTAGGTTCTCTCTTATCTTGTCCTGGAAATGTTTTGGTACATTTTTGTCCCCCCTGTAACCCGCTTCTTGTTTTGTTACTCCTTAAAACACAGTGTTGTCTTGTCAGGCACAAACAGAGCAGGTTCCCACAGCTCCGGAGGTCCGACAACAACAGCAGACTATCCAATCAGCTGTCACTCCGTGTCTCATACCAACAGGGAAGTAGCTTTCCTCCCTGCCGCTGAGCACGGAGGCAGCCAGCAGTGCTGCTATCTAGCATCCCCACTTAGGCAAAAAGGTGTAATTAGCTGCTACAAATTACAGGATCCTTTTTCTAATTATGTATGAATGTTTGCCTTTAAAAAAGACTTACATATTAAAGAAGGAACTTGCTGTTGTAATGAATATATTAATGTCCAAAAGTTACTTGTTAGAATTTATGCAAAACTTGGCTGAATGTCTTTGCTATGTTTATCACAGGGGATTCTAGACAGCATGCAGTTTGAATGAGATACTGATGAGAGTAAGGTGGGACACTGCAGTGCCAGTGACCTTCAAAGATAGAAGGCAACAAGGCAAAACAAGGCATGAGTTTGCCTAACAAGGCACACTCATGAGCTGCGTTATCTAACATGCATAAATTAAACATAACCTTTGGAACTGAACTTAATCTGTTGATTTTTCTGTACTTTCGCAGCACTACCGTCACTCTTTTAATGCATGCGGAAGCCACTAATTATGTGCTGGGTTGCTTAAGTGAGAGCATCACTCAAATATTGTCGTGAGCAGCAGTATGTAAGCTTGTAATGGCTTTCTGAGACATCCTGTTTCAAATACCTCTCATGGCCTTGACTCTTTTCCTAGTATTCACACTCACATCTCTCACATTTGTCATAAAATCTGTACTTGCAGGATCCCATTGCAGTGAACATGAGAACCTATAGATGTGTTCTGAGCTGTAGCGTTTAATGCCCCTGCTGCTAAAAATGTTATATGTGCAGATACGTGAGTTTGGCTTGCAGTGTGTGGCATTGCTAAAGGAGACACTTTCCCACCTGTTTTGTTGGGTTTCTCTGCAGTACCCTTAATCTAATGAGAAAAAACATCATCACATAAGTGAAATATGAAATAATGTAGTAAGTTAAGTCTGCATTTGTGGATCTCAATTATCAGGCACAGACTCACACTGGCTCCTTTTGGCTTCTTGAAGTGGTCAGAAGCAGTTCCCCTGACAGTTCCCATTTTTCCCACAATCTTTGTGAGCTCATCATCTGTGACAGCAGTAATTCTTTGCTATTTGGCAGATTGATTTCGAGATTCATCTCTGCAGTGAAGACGTCAAGAAATGCTATGAGTTTGTGAGCTGGTGAGTTGTTGTTTATTTCATCTGTGGCATCAAAACATGTCATAGATGCCTTTAGAAACTTCTGCTAGCTAAATTGGGCTAACGCTGTTAGTTATGACTAACTCTTAATGTTCCACTAACCTGGCTGAATGTAGTCTCTAGCATTTCAACATTGAAGTTAAAAGAAGCTACTTTTGGCTGCTCACTTGTCACTCGGGGTTGTCACAGCGGGGAGCTCCGCATGTTTGATTTGGACAAGTTTTACACCAAATAGCCTTCCTGACGCAACATGAAAGAGGATTTGTGTTTCCAGCTGTAATCGAACCAACTGCAAATGTCCCATAATGCAACACTATCTGTAAAAGATGTAGTGTTCCAAATGTTGACTAGATGCAAGTGATTTCCAAAAGTAAATATAGTCCTTTTTTGTAGCCATAAAGTTTGATTACATTTGTATGTGTTTTCACCCTGGGGGGGCTGTAGAAGAAACAATAAGTTAACAATATTTGTCCTATTTTTAGCCATAGACAGTAAAAAATGTGGACCTAGCTATCGTGACGTCACCCACTGAACGTCAGCTTCAGCTGTTTGGAGCTTCAGCATCTCCGTGTGCACTGCATGCAGAATATTTTATCACTTTGCAGCTCTTTTTTTTCTTTCTTTTTTTTCTAGCACCATATTCTTTGGATGTTAGAAAGCACCCTGGGAACATGCGTTTGCATGATGAATTCATAGGTAGCTATCAAACTGTGGACTGTAATACCAGTAGTAGTAAATGGAGAACTGCTGATGCTAATGCACTTTGATGTTTCTAAATTTATATTGTTAGTGGAGGGTCACTTGATATGTCCAAAAAACTGATTAAAAAAACCGTTTTCACTGTCAAACTCTTAAACTCTACATGCCACGTAAATTTAGAAACAAATCTTTGGTTTTCTTGTAAGACCTTAAGACTAAAGATAGGAATTAAGAACCAATTATCCAGTCCTTATTTAGATCTCTCCAGGCTTATCAGCTCCTTATAGCATTGGCATGTTTTCTGACAGTTGAACACCAGAAAACAGTGGTGTGAAACTCTTACATGCTTGAGTCATGTGCAAACATTTTTCTTTGTGTTCAGATAAAAAAAAAGTAGTCCTGATGGTTTAAACTCTATGTTGGCCAGCTTTGCTTCTCACACAGATAATCAGGAACGCAATCTGAAATTGAAATCATTAAAGAACTGGATCGGTTAGCAGGAGTGATGACTCTAAATGGTGAATCATATTAATTTCCACTCCTACTTAAGACAAGATCCTAACAGGATCAGCAGTCCCTGTGCTGCTTTTTAATCACGAAACCACACTGGTATAAACCTCCCAGTCCTGAAGCTCTACAAGCCATCAACCGCTGAGTTTCTGTGTAGAGTGGAGGTCAGGACTGTGCCTCGCAGGTTACAGGCTTAAACATTTGGGAAATTGGCCTTGCTGCTCCATGCATAATTTAAATCAGGACTGGTGTGAGGACAGATATAGTCAGGAAGATGAAAAGGTCTGGCAGCTCACACATAGCCCGAGTCAGAAAAAAAGTCCATAATCTCAGTGCTAACAGTGGTTGTCAGGGATGGCTTGAGCACCTTGATCTTCATAATGCTTGTTTTTTTCCCCACCAGAATCAGTTTCTGAAATGTTCTTTCCCTCAAGTATTGGAGGGAAACAGGTTTGATATGATAATTCTGCTGCTCAGCTCTCCACTCTGCCATATGCCTGACCTCTCTGTGGGGAGAGGAATGCAGCTGGCTCTTCTCACTATTAATCAGCCTGATGGGGGAGGTGGAGGATGGTGGTTGTGGTGATGGGGCTAGGATAGGGAGGTACTAGCTGCATCCAGATGCCGGCCAAAGTTTCATTACACACACACACACACACACACACACACACACACACACACACTACTACATGTGTGAAGATAGCTGGTTCAGCATTCTCCTGTTTGGCTTCTCCTCTGTACATCTTTTGCTTCTTGTCTCCTTCGACCCTTTCCTCGCTCACCTGTTCTCGCCTCCTTTCTTCTTACATTTAAAAGTCTCTAACATCAATCACCCCTCAGACCAAATACACTGAGCACAGAGACTAGCAGTGAAGGCCCCAGCAGGGCAAATCTACCGAGTGGACAAAATATGAGGATATCAGGAGCAGGTACTGTCTCCATCTATCAGCCTGCTCAGGTGAATCCAGGTGAAAGCTCTGATCCCTGATTGATTTACCTGTTAAATCCACTTGAGTCATGAAGGAGAGATGGAGATGAAGGAGACTAGACAGTCGAAAGACAGCGGCATAAACCTCGAGGAACCTGAGGTATGAGAGATGAGTCAGACATAATATCAGGCAATAAAAACAGAATCTTGAAATGCAGAGAAGTTAAATGTATAGTGAGGAGAAAATTAAATAGCATAAAGTGAACATAAAACAATGAATCAAAGAATGGCAAAAATGTCATTTTCATTTATTCCACTGCTTATTTGCATAGTTATTTATGCAGGAATGCACAATTTTACTGATTAAAAGTAGCCCAGTGGATTCATTTCTACTGCAAGCTAATAAGGTTACACTCAACTTCGCAGCTCTTATGCAGTAAAGGATGTTGCAGAATACCCTATGAGGCGGAATCATGTTGAAATACCACACAAGTCCCTAAAGGTCTCACCTCTTTGTTGCTAACAGTTGTACACACTACAGCACAGTAATCAGGCTAAGTAGACTATTCTCTGTAGTAATATCCACATATGATTTGTATTTATCCTGCAATTGCAGGCAACACAGAACAAGCTGTCCGAAAGGTTGTAGTTTGTAAAAACTGAAAAATACTTCTGTTTTTTTTCTGTTCCACAAAATGAAACATTTTGAAGTTGTTGATTTGGTAAATGCACATCTAGTTCACCCTAACACCTGCAGTACAGCTTCCTTCAGCCTCTTTATGAAACTTTCAGGGATTAATTCAAGAATACTGTACAACTCCTTCAAAGATAATGCTATACTTTTACTATGAAGATGCACGATAATTAGGTACCACTACTGTACTTTCTGCTAGGCGTAATGCCCTTTGACATCTGGAAATCTCACGGCTCATGCATAGTACCATGTTCAACTCGTACTGTACAGAGCATAATTGCAAACAGCTAGAGAAGAATAAATGCTCAGCCTCCTACTTGTAATTACAGGCTGTAGATGGAAGATACTCTGAAATCTGGCAACAACAGCTACAGTATAAGATTGCTGCATTACTCACAGATACATCTAAAGGTTTTTACAACTGAGCTTTTGCTTCACTTCTAAATGAACTGCTACAGATATGTAACAAGATATAAATAGTACATTTGGGTCAATTTATCTAGCACGCCTGTAAGATTAATAAACAGGATAATTACATTTTTGATAACTTGGAGGCTGACATTAATAAACCTGAACTATCTATAAATTATCTCCCATTTGGTTATTATAATATGAATAAACACTCTCCACCTCCAGAAAAAGGTTGTTTGTAATATAGGTCACAATAATTTCTTGCGCAGAGTACAGCCACCTCTAATGTTGTGTGAATAATTGGATGTAAAATGTGGGCTTGTGTCATGACCTTTAGGTGGGAGGGAACCCTAGAAGCCTCAGAGAATGGAGCTT
Source organism: Maylandia zebra (assembly GCF_041146795.1). Taxonomy (NCBI): domain Eukaryota; kingdom Metazoa; phylum Chordata; class Actinopteri; order Cichliformes; family Cichlidae; genus Maylandia; species Maylandia zebra. The sequence continues at coordinate 7,417,454 of NC_135167.1, forward strand.
TATTTCAAAGACGTGTTTAACGCTGTAGAACCTAAATTATGAACTTTTCCTGCTGTGGTCAAGAAGTTTTGAAGACTAAACCTAACCGGACCATGAGAGGAAAAAGAAAGCAAACATTTAACAAACATGAACTCAGATCTCCAAGTCAAATGCAAGTACAGTGTGTGTTTCGTAATACTGACTTTTTGGTTTATTTAAGTCTAAATGCTACTCTACATCATTTCTAATGACTTGCACAAGTCTATTTTATGGGTTGCGCCAACTCGAGAACAAGCAATGTAGAACTTTTAAATTGATAACATAAATGTATCTACTAAAATTCTTGGATGAGGTTCAATCTCAGCGACCTTGGCCCCAAAGTCAGAGGTCAAGCTTTCTGAAAATCTTGTGAATGCCATAACTCAAGAAGGAAGTCATCTAGTATTTTCTCATTCATACCATAGGTGGATCTATTAGGAGGCTGGTGGCTGCCACTAGTGTATTTATTTGCAGCCACACAAGCCTCATGGCTCAGTATTGTGCTCTCTGTTTCAGTCCATTGCTGACAGTGTCAAAGTATCAAAATGGATTGAGCCAACTCTATATCATCTTTCAGACAGGCTGACTGAAATATAGGAGAGAAGGATAGTGCTTTTGGATGTGTTTCACAGGCTTAAAAAACTCCCCTGTGTTTTACCATGAAAATATTTGCTTTGGGAATGTGGCTTTTAACAGGACACGGCATCAGCCTCAGGGTACAGTATGATAGAAAACAGATGGCCTATTCGATTCGTGCCTTGTGGTTGTTGGTGTGGAGTTACTGGAGCTGTAATGGAATGTGATGGGAGAAGATGATAGGTGGTCTAGATAGGTGTTGAAAACAGATCAATGGTTAGATCCTCGCTGTTTTGTTTCTCAAAAATCTTTTTGTGGGGTTTTTTTCTGTACATATTTTTCTTTACAATAATTTAATCAGTGAGATTTTGATTAAATCTTCCAAAATTAATTTCTTCTACTTCTTACCGTGAATGGTAAAATCTGAAATATAAGATCAGGGTTTTATAAGGGTTTTTTCATATTGCACATTTCAGTATTCTGATGTTTTTCACTAATTATAAGTGGGTGGGACTCCACTGTAAACAAACTTATGTGCACCTAACAGACTTTGGCAGTTTTTAAATACTAATAAGGCTGCTTTAATGTCAACCCACAGGAACAGCCATGAAAGTGTTTAAAAAAGTAATGCTGCCACTAAGTTGAATAAAAGTTCTTAGTTTTATGAAAACAAAAATATTGTTTATATCTACTTAATATGATCCAAATGCCATTTGAAGCCAGGGTAACTTTATTAGGTACACCTTACCTGAGACATCTTTCAATTTCATTGTACCTGTGACAATGACAATAAAGAATATTCATATTCATTCATATTCATATTCATTCATATTCATTCATATTCATTCATATTCATATTCAACTGGGTTGAACTTTTTCCTGCCTTCAGAACTTCTGTGACTCTTTAACAAGGTGCTGGAAACCTCCTCAGAGGTTTTAATGTCAGTGATACCACATCCTATTCTCTGTTAGACTGAGATCTTTGACTGTGGAGGTCATTTGAGTACAGTGAACTTATTGTCCTCTTTTTTTCTTTTCTTTTGCCTGTCCCATTTGGCTCTTTTGCCATCAGAATTATTGTCTGAAGGCGAAGAAAGATGCCCAACGGATTTACTTTACCAAATGGACCATCCCAGCCTTGCCGTAATGGTCCATTTGATTCATCTTTTTTTTTTTTATTGTTTATTTTATTTCATTTTCACTTGCTAAATACGGGACAGATTTGACTGGGGAAAAGAAAGGGGAGAAAGAAAGAGGGAAAGAAAAACAGCGGGGAAGACGGACGGGGATAAAGGGCAGACAACAAAAACCAACAAAATAAGCAGCCAAGAAAGAAAAAAGAGAAAGAAAAAAGAGAAAACCCCTTGCCCCTGGAGGGGGAAACTGCACCCAGACCCAGGTAGTGTTACCCTTTTCCCTGGGGTGGAGAGAAGCAGACTGCCCCGACTAGGCAGCAGCAGGGAGGCCCCACATTCCAGACCCCAATCGGACGGCCAACTCCTCCTCCCAGACATGTGTTCTAAGGTGCATTTAAAACCCAGGAGGACATGGAGCTACCTGCCAGAGAGCAGCAGGTAAGCGCATAGCCCCTCCTGATAGCCCTCAATGTCTACATGTATTTAAAATTGAGAGGTGGGCAACGACGCCAGGGGTGTGGTGTACACCCTGATGGTCTTTTGGATTCCGTGTAGCGTACCCACCCCCAAGGTCCTATATGTATGTGTTATGAGAGTGTGAGTAATGTGAATGTCTAAGTTGTGGGATAAAATTGAGGCACAGGCAGCCAGAAGGGGACAGAGGGGGGGATGGCTCCCCTGCACTCTGGTGAGTGTACTGGTGCTGACAGCCACAGCAAGACAGTGTTGAGGTACGGATGATCTGATATCCTCGTGTTGGTGTTGTTCCCAGACCATCATGAAAATGTTGTTCCAGGTTCAACATTGCAAGTGACCAATCACATTGTTGTGACGTTATTCTTTTGCGCGCCAAGCCATTCGTGCATTTATGAAATTCCAATGTTGCAAGGACAATATCAATTCTGCTTACTGTTTATTAAAGGGTTACGGTTAGGGTTAGGGTTAGGGTCAGGGTCCGTTGATCGGCGGACAGAGGCGGTTTCTCGCAGCTTAAGTACAGTTTTTTGTTTTACGCCGGTTTTTCCCGAAGTCGCAAAAGTATGACGTCACAACATTCTGATTGGTCACTTGCAATGTTGATCCTGGTACAACATTTAGTATGATGATCTGGGAACAACACCAACACGAGGATATCAGATCGTGCTTGAGGTACACAGTTGGGGTGACAGAAGGATTCAAGGTGGGGGTGGGATTACACCAGGTGTAATTTCTGAGCACCTTCTTGTTTACTGTTTACTTATGATGGACAGGTTGACAGATGATGAGGTGAGACAGGACTCCCCATGGACTATGATGTTTGCAGATGACATTGTGAGTTGTACTAAGAGTAAGGAGGAGGTGAAAGAGAGTCTGGGGAAGGGGAGGCATGCTCTGGAGAGAAGAGGAATGAAAGTCAGTAGAAGCAAGACTGAATACATGTATGTAAATAAGAGGGAAACGGGTGTAACAGTAAAGCTGTAAGGAGTGGAGATGGTGATAAATTTAAGTATTTAAACCTTAGCTGTTTACATGATTTTGTTGAGACCTGCAATGAAATATGGTTTGGAGACTGTGGCATAGGCACAAAGACAGTAGGTGGAGCTGAAGGTGGCAAAGCTAAAGATGTTAACGTTTTCGTTGGGAGTGAGTAGAATGGACCAGATTAGCAAAGAGTACATCATAGGGACAGTACAGGTTGATTGGTTTGGAGACAAAGTTAGAGGTGCAAAGTTGAAATGGTTTAGGTATTTGCAAAGAAGGGATAGTTGATATATTGGAGGAGGAAACGAGGAAGATCACAATACAGACGTTTCTTAGATGTAGTGAAGGTTGGTGTGACAGAAGAGGATACCAGGCATAGGACGGGACGGAGGCAGAAGATCTGCTGTGGTAAACCCTAAAAGGAGCAGCCATAAAAAGAACAACAGATTATACAACTAGATTATTCTTGCAGTTCCTGAGGTCCATTAGCTACAAGCTAGCTAAAAACACAACCTTCAACCAAAGATTTCCTGTTTTCCTCTGTTTGTGAGAAAGCTCTGCCTCTGACTGATGTCAGAACTCACCAAGAACCCCTGCTTTTTTCCCCCAGTTGGCTTTTTTCCTCACATCGCTGTTCATTTCAAAGTAGATTCATAAAGCCCAGAGAAATGCAATATTTTTACAGGAGTTGAAGCATTTTCAGCTCAGCCTGATGCATCACCTGCTCAGATTGCAACACTCCGAGTGAATTTGAGTCTAATCATGCCCACTGGCGTCTTTTCATTGACTTTGCATGCAAACATCCATCCCATAAAATTTGTATTATGTTCTGTCTGAGAGCGCCTGAGCACATTTTCCATAGAAAGATTGTTTGACCAGCTGGATGGAACTGTACACTGTGTGTTGCCCTTGCAACAGATTTTCAGAGGCCACATAAACACCTCCCAAGTATTTGATGCCAAATCACCTCTGTGAATGTCATCTCTTAAAGGTGGTACGTGGCTGTGAAGAAGTCCAAGAGAAGCACAATGCCAGGCATCCAGTTGTAGTTAGGATTCCTGTCAGGAAATGTGACATGAAATATTAACCTTGATTTTGTCCTAATTGGCTGATGCTTCTAAGGAGGTTAAAGGTGAAGTTTAAAAAGCACTTTGAACATGAACAGAAAGAAAATAGAAGGCGACGGCTTACGGTAGGATGCTGTGAATGTGAGAGGTCACATTTAATGAAATTTGTTTTCAAGCTGTTTCCTACTCTTCGGTTAATAAATTTCCCGCACATCTATCCGTATCACTTACCTGCTGTACCTCTGTGGTAGCTGTCTTCAGGAAATGTTCTGCAGGAACACAATAATAATATAAAGTCACTTTTCAGGACTGTGACAAATCCTGCATGGCAGCCAGCAGCTTGTACCATTGTGTTTCACATTAAAACAAATCTATTGATATTCAGTGGGTATCAGTGTTTTGAGTTCCTTTGGACTTTCTGGCTTAAATATTTATTCAGTAAGTTCGGGAACACAACCGTACCTGTCACTTTTCAATCTTTCCTTTCTTCTTGTGAACATTCACTCCACCCACACGCACTTCATTCATTTGTTTAATTCCTCTTGCCTGTTCTGTATCTCGATGTAGTTGTGTTCCTCCTCTCTATTGTGTTACATAATTTCGGTTTCTTCTACCTGTTTATGTTTGCTATCTTTATTTGCTATCTCGATTTGGTGAACTTTATATTTATATGATTTTTATTATGTTTTTTTTTTCCTCTAAAGTTTTTCTATATTTTCTTTGTCATTTGGGAGTTGATAAAACTAAGCTATGGTAAACAATGATCTCCCTTCTTTGTTAATGTGAAGCAGGAGCTTGTTTTCTAACACAAACACTGCTAACTTTAAGAGAAAACAATGTAATGACGTAAGTGCAAGAACGTTAGGTGAATGTGGGCTCAGTGCCTTACCTTTAATTGAATCCTTCCTTCTTCTCCAGACAAAAACTTGTGCCACAGCAGCACCCTTTATTTATTGTCCTTCATCCTGAATTATTACGGGGGAGAAGAAAGGGAGCCATTAATTAGACAGGGATATAAGATGTCTCAATGCCAACAATTTGTCTTGCAAGTGATTACTTAGAGAAAAGCTTTTTCTTTGATACGTGGCTGAAAGCCACAGAGTTCCCGGGAAGCTGTACAGGAATGAAGATAAGGAGCACGGTATCCTTCAAAAATACGCAAATCCAGATCGGTGTAGTGACAATGGTCACCTATTTATGGCCAAGAAAAATTCTGATACAATGGCTAATTATGAACAACCACAAATCATGTCCATTGGGATAGCTGAAGTATAAACACTGTTAGATCACATTTCATGTCTCAGCAAGATCACGCTAAAGATGGATTAAAGTAGCAAAGTCTATCCAGAAGAAAGTCTCAATACCCAGCAGATATTTTGTTAGCAATTCTGAGCAGCTATTTGGACAATCAAGTCCTTATCTGTATGAATGGGGTGGGAAGTTCAGCTTTTATTATAGTAGTGTCGTATAACCAGTCAATCGGATAAAAACTGTTTTAAAACTTGCGTGACTTTGCACCAAAATTAAATTTAATATTTGCATTTTCTTCTTGCAACTTATGATACTACTAGCAGAAACATTAGAGAGATATGTGGTCCTCAAATCAATGGGAGATGTTCTAAGACCAAAGTGCTCATCAGTAGTTAAACCAGTTAACGTATGAGCCAATCATGTTGTTGCACTGAAGCGCTGGTAATGCAAAGATGTAGATAAGTGTACTCTTGTTTATCTTGACTTACTGTGTTCATTATGTGCATTACCATAGCAGTTTTTCCAAGTGTCCTGATGGGATGAACCAGATATGTTGATAAAGCAAGTCTCACCACTCTGCAGCCATATTTTTAACATCTAACAATGGGTGATCGTGGCTCAAGAGTTGGGAGTTCGCCTTATAATCGGAAGGTTGCCGGTTCGAGCCCCGGCTTGGACAGTCTCGGTCGTTGTGTCCTTGGGCAAGACACTTCACCCGTTTGCCTACTGGTGGTGGTCAGAGGTTCCGGTGGCGCCAGTGTCCGGCAGCCCCGCCTCTGTCAGTGCGCCCCAGGGTGGCTGTGGCTACAATGTAGCTTGCCATCACCAGTGTGTGAATGGGTGGATGACTGGATGTGTATAGCGCTTTGAGGTCCTTAGGGACTAGTAAAGCGCTATACGAATACAGGCCATTTACCATGTAGGTGCAGCTTTGATGCCCCTGTATTAAATAAAACAGGAGAGAGCAACATATTTAATTTCAAAGGTCATTTGGACACAAAATGCATGTATCTGATAATCTGACAACAAATGCTTAAAATATTGTTGACTTACATTCTGTTAAATTAGTACTACATGACAGCTAAATTTACAGCTCAGAGACAGCCGATACGATCAACGCTTTTCCCATCAGAGCACTAACTCAAGGTACAGATATGGTCAGTGAAAAGAAATCATCAGTAGACTTGCCTATATCTTTACTGTGCTTAAATTGTGTTGTATGCTATATGTGTGAGTGCAACACTGATTGGCTCAATATGTTCCACAGTTCATTTCTTAAGTGGTTCTTTGGGGCAGGTCAGCTACCATCTTTAATTTAAGAAATTCTCCTATAGCTTTCTATTCAGGATTCTTCGAGTGTATCACTCCCTTATAATGTCTCTGGCAGTAAGCTTTCTCATACTCCTTAATTAGAGCAGCCTAACCATGCTGAGAACAGACTGAGATCAGCTGCTTTCACACTTAAGCTGTTAAAATATGTGAGTAGAACATGTGAGGTAGCTTGATGCACATCCAGTCATTGATGTAAAAATACAAGTCCCATGGAAAACCTTGTTTTTTACTAAAGTTTTTGCAGATAAAAATGCAAACAATGATAAGCAGAAACATTCAGTTTTACGCATAGATAATGAGTGTGTAAAATATATTGTGATTTTTTTCTGTGGAAAAAGTATGTCTTAGAAGCTAATATTGCTTCTTTGCAGCATTTTTTGACCACTCGTCCATGAAAAATTCCTTAACTTGGAAGATGTTTGGAGGGTTTTCCTGTATGCACTGCCCATTTTTAAACCCCCCACAATGTTTCAATGGGATTCAGCTCTGGGCTTTGACTATGCCATTCTAAACCCCTTTCTGAGTTATTCCTTGGTGGATTTGCTGGTGTGCTTTGGATCATTATCCTGTTAAAAGGTCCAATTCAACTTTAGCTCCCAGATAGATGGGCTCACATTATCTTCACGCGCTCTTTGATATGATACAGAATTCATAGTTGAATCAATGACTGCGAGTCTCTGAGGCAGCAAAGAAACCTTAAACCATCACATCACCGATCTCATGGTTAGTATGGGATTCTTCTATTTGTACAAGTGACCAGCTTGTTTATTTCATTCATTTTCATGCAGTATACTTTTTCATATGAATGTATATTTTAGTGCAACATGTTATATGCAAGTAGTATTTTAACTTTAAAATTCATGTTTAATGTTGCCAACTGGGAACTGGTTTTAGTAGTTGCAACACACAAGATCATAACATCACTGATTGATTAATGAAGATATTGGCTTTTTTAAACATTTTATTATTATTGCAAGTATTATTTTTTAAAATTAATGTATTATTACCCCTAATTAATGAAATTAGGCATTCAATTCTATTTAAAAAAATATTTTCTCATACCTGTCCCCTCTCCTCTTTATCACTGGGACTCCTGAGAACAACCTGTCAACAAGTGTGAATAGAACATGAGGCTATTTTTAAGAGAAGCGCTATCTATAAATTATGCCACCTGAATTAAATGTTGAAATAAGCTGCAGACTTAATGCAACAGGCCTTTGGATTGACTTTACACATGCATGTTATGTATTTATCTGACAGCTAATCCCAGGTTGATGGGGCAGGCATTTAATTAGATACGCAAAAGCCAAGCATAAACAAATGGATGATAATAAATAAGATTAATGAATGTTATACTTTCAGACTCAGTGTTTACAGTAATATCACATGGCAACACTAAAGTACAAAGTTAGAAATACGTTTAAATATTTCTACTAAAGTTGTAATAATAATATGATATATATTTTTCAGGGATCTGAAAAGGTATCATTGTGTCCTCTAACAAGCCCATGGGCTTGTTAAAGCTGTTTCCTATTTATTTAGTCAAAAAAAAAGAAATATCCTGGACGTGCTCACTGCTCTATTAGGCTGTGTGGTAAAACCTGCTTCCATATAAATCAAACTTTCTTTAGGTTGTCTGCCTGATTATAGCTATTTGTAACAGGGCTGATAGCTGACAGACATACATCTCCTTCCTAAATGCCTCCTCAGTGAGATATCCAGTGAGAGCAAAGGCAGGATTTCTTTGAAATCTCTGTTTTGAACATTGCAGCAGGACAATGACTGGGCTACAGTTTCTGTTTGCACTTTAATCTGGATATGACATTAAACAAAACCACGGGTGTTTGCTGCGATTTATACCATACATCTGAGTGCATGACTTCATTTCTGTGATCATGTCTAAAACCCTCTCTGTGCTTGAAATCGGCTTTTCAGTAATGATTAGAACACGGGCATGGCGGCAGAGCGGGGAGGTTATGAGCATGCTAATCCATTCATAAACATTGCTTTCTCACACAGGCAGTGCAGTAGACAATACTGAGAAGTAATGCAGAGTCGGTCGTGTGCTTATACTTGATGCTTGCCAAGATTTTCCTTAAGCAGGCAAAAGGTGTTTGATTTTTTTTTCTCCAAATCCTAAGCAGTGATATTAAGAAGTTTTGCAACAAGATGAGATTATTATTAGTGCTCTTCATGTACCATATGTCCCTCTGTCATTGTGAGATTGCCTGACAGTTCATTCTTCTCTATCCCTGTCTCTCACTCGCTCTTATTTTCCTTCTGCTTGCTGTGTTGCTATCAGCAGCAAGTCAGAAATGTTCCTGTTATTGATGCACACCAATGCACAGCCTCTGACAGGAGCAGACAGCATGAAAAGAGAAGCTTCTGAAATAAATACATATGTAATGAGGGAAAAAGGGGCTGCCAAATGACTTGCCAATTTGTGTTTGTCAAAGGCTGAAATGGGGTTACACTGACATATAGATCTATAATAGAACCACTTCTTAAGTCATTTGGAGGGGTCTACTCAAGGCGTCACACCTTCCCCAACAGCACAATCTTTTTGGAGAGGTACTAGATTAGCGAACTGTCCAATTTTTGTCATTACAGAAAATTGTTTTGTCCAACGGAGACTTGAAGGCACTTTGGCTGTCTTCATGGGGAAAATCACACACCATTTCTCCAAAGGCAAAAATTGCAACCTGGAGCTGCCAAGCTCTGTATTTCAACAGCAATTTCTGTAATGTAGAAAAGTATAGCAGCTGCACTCACACTAAGTTAGTAAATTCACAAGATTTTCAGGTGGATTTCAGTGCTGTACAGCCACACAAGTCTACACATGTGGGTATCTTTTTGTCTCAGTAAAAAAAACAAAGAAAATGATTTCCATTTAAGCCCTATATTTAACTGAAAATAGTACAAAAAGAGCAAATCTAACATTGAAGCTTTAAAATATTCAGTTTTGTACTGAAGGCTGATCTGACAGGAATCCAGGAGGAAAATCCAGGAAAACCTGCTACATAATAGATGCAAGCATAACCAAAGTCAACTACTAAGGCACTCTGTCTGCTGATATTCTTGTATATCAGGTGTTATATTGATCCAATCAAAGTCAGTCCAGTACTGCGGTGCGACCTTAAGAGAGTGGTGCATGAATAATACCAACAAGACACAATTAACTGAAGCAAGGCTGTAAAGAGGAGTGGGTTAAAATTCCTCCACAATGATTTAAGAGGTCATACAGAATGAAGTCATACAGGAAATGATTCTTTCAAATTATTGCTAGTAAAGGTGCTCCTATAAGCTACTGAACCATGGGATGTACGTAGTTCTTCAGACATTGCTTCTGCATTTTGGCTTAGTTTGTGCTAAACAAATAATGGCACACTGTAATGTATCACATGATGTTGTCAATTTGAGGTTTTATTAAATAATATTAGAACCTGATTAGGATCAGATGCTTTGTATGATGTCCTGATATGTGAAAACTTTAGGATTGTCGGTTTTATTAAGACTGTAAACCTCTTAGACAAACATTGAAAGTAAATAAGTAGCAAGCAGAAAAAAGGTTTAATTACATTATATTTAGGGTTTTCATTCAGTGTTGCTTTTTATTATCCTTCAGGATTTGCTCCTTTTGCAGAATATGTACTGTTGAGTGTACTCCTCAGGTGTTGCCTTTGTATTTATAGCATCTTCTATGCAATATGCACAATGCCAAGGGCTGCTATTTAACTCAGACTGAGTCGGTGTTTGTCAGATGAGGACTAAGTCAGTCGTGCTTGACTTTTTATTCTGACAATTTGCTCAAACGATTTTTGCTACTCTTTGGTGAAATTTAGTTTGAATTCAGAAAACATTTAAGAAAAATTGGGATATGGAAAACAAAACAAGACTAGTTTTGAGGCTTAAATCACTGTTAATAACTGTATCATTAATACAGTTTACAGGTTATATCCACAAATAGAAAAAACCTCTTTACCATATAAAAAAAGAACCTTATCTGGTCCAAAACTCATCAAAGTGTTAATTTTTAGCTCGTCCATAAAAGCGCCAATGAGTTTATGCCATTGCAAACTGTCTTCCTGTTGCTATTTGTTCTTCCACATTTCAAAAGGATCGCTACTCTTTCAGCAGCATTGGTCAAAATGTAATCAGATTTGCATGCAATGGTCATCCAATGGGCTTTCACCTAGTGACCACCTGCTTGTTATCATCACACGGTTTAAAAGCCAGCACACCTAACTCTGTGGATGGTGCATTAGTGTAGCGCTGTTCCATCTGGGCAAGCAAGGCAACCAGTGCTACTTTAATGAAAACATATTAAAGTAAAGCAATCTCACCATTCATCTAGGTCAAGGTCACTGTGAGAAAGCTTCCCTCATGCATGTTTGCATCCATCCTTTGCATTGTGACCAACTTGTAGCCACAGTTGGCTATTGTCTCCGTAAGCAGAATTATCTGTGTTTGATTACAGATCCTGAAATCGGCACGGTCCTGTCTGTGTCCTGTTAACAATGCCTCGAGCATGTCGAGCTGATGGGCTGGCAGCTTTTTTCTTGTTGTTTCAGCAGGAGTATTTAGAAAAGTGTGTGATTTTTTTTTTTTTTTTTTACAGAACACTGATGGAATATTAGTGCACAAAGCAAGGACGAAATTCATTATGTGGACAGATACTTATTGTACAGCTGCCATCAGGAGTACCTGTAATGACTGATTGATTGATTGATAAATTGTAATCCACACAGCCAATTTGTAGTTATTTCACTCACTGATATGCAGATCTATTTATACCTTTTATGGAATGTGTTTCTTTTCCAGATCTTTGGTAGCATTGTGAACTTAAAAAAATGATAAAAAGATTACAAGTTTAAAAAAAAAAACCCAAAACACTAACTTATTAGGAAGCAGGGTTTTAATACACCTGAAAAAAATGTTGATTTACCTTTCCAAATCACCAAAGAAAACTCAGTTCTTACTGTAAATTAGCTTTAACTATCTTTTATATACTCATATCATTCCACAGGTTTTATACAATATTTTTAACAATGTGGACATGCTTACCTTTAACAAAGTATGTCCACGTCTGTGAAAGAGCCGCTCACGGCAGCTTTTCTGAGCTTTATGGGAACCATCCAAGGCTGTTTCCCACACAGGGAGCGAGGTCATCACAAGCATACTAAACAGCTGAGATAGAAGTCATGCTCTGATGTCAAATATCTGCAGTGTACACCAAGAAATCTAAAGTACAGACAAAGTTTCAGCAAACACAGCTGTTTTTTCACCATAGCACTGCTCACACTCAGGATAGAGGATAAAATAAGTTTCTAAAAGGAGCTGCTGGAGTTGTTATATTTTTAAAATGTTTTTCTTTTTTCTAAAATTATGTTATGTAAGCTGTCAGAAAAGAAAAAAGGAAAAATCTAGCCGTAGAGCTCTTTCAGTGACAAAGAAAAATAAATGAGTAAATGTGATGATTCATATTTGCGCTCACTGGCTACAGTGGCGATTTGAGAGCTCCCACTGACGCACATGATTGTTTCTGTGGAATCGGTCTGATAAATCAACAACATGGAACTTGAAAGTTTTGTTTCACTGTGGTAAACATCCATTTTCTCTCTGGTAGGGAAGTATGTACACACCGCTGAGCACTGGTCAAAAAAACAGTCCAATGAGTCCAATAACAGAACAGTTTCTTTCTTAGCTACATTTTTGTGTTAACACAGTTGATCAGTTCAGATTAGTCTTGCTTTGTGTCTAGACTGAGTGTTTTCCACTCATCAGAACACTCCTGTTGCACATTTCTCAAAAAATGAGTTAAACTTAGCTTTCCAAAATTTAAAAAAAGGCAACAGAATGTGAATAAACAACAGCTTTATTGTTATGCCCAGCTCCGTTTAGTTTTACACATTAGATCAGAAAAATCAAATTATTTAGTTTTGAGTAATATCAGTTTTTACCACTAAAAACATGTAGCGAGTCAGTGTGTCTTTCCTGAGCCGAACGGGAGAAAAATACTCCGGACAGCTTCCAGGTTGGAAAAATGAAGATGTGTGTGAAGACCACCTCATGGTGATAGCTGTGGTTGTGACACAGAATACATGAACACGTGTAGGTAGCTGCTTTCTACACCTGTGCAAACACAGTGAGTGAATGAGAGAAGCAGAGGGGAGTTTGTTCCTCACTTCCAGCATGAGGAGACAGGTTTTTACCAGCCAAAGCAGAGAGTCTATGATTAACTGTGTTTACATACAGAAATGGATGATTAATTCTACTGTAATTAATCAGTCAACTGATAGGCAAATTGTGTAAAATGGCTTTCCCTAATATTATGTGTATTCTTTCTTCATATTTCTTTATCTTAGAGGGGAGGGTAGCAGTAGGCTTATAAGGTATCTTTGCTGAACAATAGCTCTATTAAAAGTTGTGGCTGTTGCCTGTTAAATACAGAACCCCTGTTGCTTAGGCTCAGCTGGGGAAGCTCAGCTGGGGTCAACTGTATCCAACTGTTACTGGGGGATCTCACATAATCTATAAATCAATTTTCTTAATCATGTTGGGCTGGAGCATAGACAGAAGAGTTGCTCTAATGTTCACATTTACGGCCAGTTAATGTAACAAACCCACCTTTTTAAACCGTGGAATAACAGAAAGACTCCAGATGAGCAGGAAATTTGAGCAAAAAAAACTTTTTCTTGTAAGGAATCGGTGCTGACCACTGCACCACCCCAATTTCATCCTAAATACAGCATTTCTTTGTTTATTACTGCAGGGAGAGCTACACCAACACTTTCTCATTAAACGTTGCCCTAGTGGTGAAATTTTAAATTGTTTTTTTTTTTTTTCAATTCTATTTGCTCCTTTAAAGTGGTGATGAGATATATTTTAACCCAAAAAAGGACTTTTTCACAGGCCTAAATGTCTTTGGTGAATAAAATCTAGATAGAATGAGATTAACAGCAAATAACAAAAAAGGGAATTAACCTGTTGCTTCCTGATTAAAGGTGTTGTGATTAAGTAGGATACCTTGTGTGTAACTTTGATAAAATATTTGATGCCCTGGAATTGAGAATGGGTTTGTCAGATTACAAACCTCAAATAGCCTTTAGCTTGTCAACTATGCTAACCTGATATGACATGCCAGTACATTAATTTCAGTCGATTAGCAGTGAACTAAAGAAGATTATTGCTTTTCTAATACTTTCCAGCTCATTTGTATCAATATGACCACTATCTCATTTCTTTTTTTTTTTACTCAGTTGCCTTTGACAGGAAGATCATGAAGAGTGGAGAGCTGGAAAGTAATAAATAAAGGCCACCCATCCAGAATACAAAAACAGAAATATAAATATCTGTTCAGCCTTTAAGGACTCTGGACTCTGAATTGCCTGAATGTCAATCACGTCCTTGAGTGTACCTGCATCTTGGTTGCCCGCATTTGCATTTTTTTGTGTTTCAAATTCAATTATTCTATTGGCATGAATGGAAATGGAAAGTGGTGAGAAAAACACAATTTAATTGTCCAAGGCTTTGACAGTATTTTGCAGAATGCTTGCTGCGGCACATTTCCCCCGAGGAGTGTGCAAAAAACATAAGCTTCCCTCTCTGTTTAGCTACATTTAGCCTGGAAACAAATGGCTCACAGATAAAGAAGTTTTGTTTTAGGGGAGCAGAAGACGCATAGGACGTATACAGTGTACGGGTATGTTTGGTGTTCTGTGAGCTGACAGAAATAGCCGGTGCTCTGAAAGTATTTTTGAACTTATAGTTGTTTGTAGCACATCACATCTCTGACATCTGAGTGAAAACTGCATATGTATGAGTACTGCAGTCATGTTTTCACTGGGGGAAATTGTTGAGTGATTGTTCCACTCATTTTGTCACATTATTGATCGCTTGTTGCGATTTATATATATAACCATTAGTAATTACAGCAAGAAATGGAAACGCTCACAATGAGCCCTAAAACGAAAGATTTTACATCAGCTTTCAATTTTTCATTCTGCAGCGGTGCCTCGAGACAGGGAGTAAAATTACCAGCATTACCAGAGGAAACAGGAAACAAATTCTGCCTAATTTACCTCAAAAACTAAATAACTACTGCATTATTGAAAATGAAAAATAATATTGCTTTTATAATTCAAGATTAATTAAGAATCGTTTAATTTTCATTACACAACAAGAAACTGCACAATGAAAACACAGATTAAGTATCCCCAGTTTAAAAAGAGCTCAACATTAAAATGTTTTCTATTAAGCTGACTCCCAGGAACCAAAATCTGTGTTCATCTGGTGCACATTATTCAAAGTATCATTGTGAGAATAATGTCATTCCTATTTCCCCAACTTCTTCTTTTCACATCTCTTCTTAGCACTTCTTTCTTACAGTATATACAGTTATAAATAAGGTACTTGTAATATTCATTATCTAACATCTGGAAACATTTGCAATGCTCATGTAAGAATAGTTTTTATATACATGTTTGGACAGCAGTTCTGTTTTGAATTGTTTTTCATTTTTTTTAAAAAGCGAGGAGTAAACTGAACTAATTACACAGTCTGCTGATCCACTCTTAATATAACTCAGCATTGGCAAAACATGGTAAACAAAAGTTAATTTTGACGGGGTTAGACAGCTAGAAACTTTAGAAACTAACCAGTTTCTTGTAAATTCTTATCTAAGATTAATCTAATTACATTATGGATATTGTTCAACCCTCATGGCTCAGTCACATAAGTGAAAACAGAATGGCAACCTCATTGTGAGCGGGAAAATTTGGTGCTTTCAAGACAAAGAAAAATAAATGAGTCAATGTGATGATACATGTTATATTACAATCATCTAATATAATGTGATTATATTAATTATATTAGATTTTTTTTACTTTCGGTTGCCAATTTCAAGTGGTGGCAACCAACTGCAACTTTTGCTTATTTATCCAGTAAATCAATATATTTTATATGACTTCAAACCTGATCTGATTCTATCACAAACCGATACTGACTGGCTGTCTTTTGTCATTTTATAGCCATGTTCATGTACCAAAGTCACTGTGATGACGGAAGCTGACCGCAAGAAGCCACAGACCACTTTAGCAACCAGATTCTAGTTCATTGTACATATTCGTGGAAATTTTGGTTGTTCCGCTGTCTAAACCACCACTTTCACTAGTGTGACTGCAACATTATAGAAAAGGATGTAAAGCAATATTTATATATTGGAAACGGCTATCACAAAGTTTTGTAGTATATCAGGTGTTTCTGTGTTTCAATGTAAAACATACCAAATGTGAAAGTCCATCTTGGGAATGAGACAGAGGATCTTTTAATCATTATTATCAGTTATACTTTAAAAATGACAGAAAAGAAAACTTTTATTACAACTAGAGTCAAACCGTTGGTGCCAAAAACATGGCAGCTGTTGCTTTTCTGTGTTAAAGTAAAAAGTAAGTAAAGTGTAAAGTGTGCGTGTTAGTGGAACTGACACTACCATCATTAATAACTTTGTAGCTCGCTTTATTAGCAAACCTATAATGTCACCACCTCTTGTAATATTAAAATTCAAATATGCAACCAATGAAAACCAGATAAAGACAATATATTATGTTCTCAGTATTTTTGGTTAGCCCTGCAGACCAACTGCATTGTTTGGACTAGATAAAATGTACAATACTACATCCATTACTTTACTGCAATATAACAGCAGTGCTGATTCTTCCTTTGCATGTCTTTGTGAGGATGCTTTAGCTTCATTCTTATGTCATATATGGAGGCAAATAAGTGCATTTTTAGGACAGGGCTGCCAACACTCGCTCTCTGGCTCCATCCACACAGCCTGAACAAACCTAACACTAGAAAACACAAATATTCAATTTTACAGTTTGCAGACTGGTAAACATGAGAGGATCCACTTCCAGTTAATGAATGTGAAATTGAGGGTGGCTATCAAGCAGTATGAATGCAAGCAGCAAAGACTTAGTTCCCCCATGAAACCGTTTTTTCTTTTACTTTTTGTGTTTCCGCATTTGTGCTGTAAAATGCATAACTTGTGGATGCATTGTGTGCTAGGCATGAAAGTATGAAATTATGTTTTACTGAAAACAAATTCCTTAAAACAACCCATTAAAAAAATAATGGCAGAAATGAATGTGAGTTAATTTGTTTGGACAGTGGAGTTTAAAATTAAGCAATATGAACATGGGCTTGTACTTGACTGTGAATAACACCACCAGTTGGTTTGTTACGGGTTAATAGTTTTATAGATGTTTAACTGTTAGGCGCCAATATCAAAGAACTGTAGAAGATGCCAAAAGAAAACACTTATCTGACATTATTTTGTCAAACTGCCACAACCCGCGTGTTTTATTTAAAACTATTAACTCTGTTCTTAATGCACCATATACTGACTGTATTGAGCCCTCATCAGTCTCTGTTTCCTGCTCTGCTGTCTTTGACAGGTTTGAGCCTGTGACTCTGTCCTTTTTAAAGGAGACTGTTGGTCATCTTAAGCCTGCAGGGTCTCCAAATGATGCTGTCCCTCCTCGACTTTTAAAAGAGGCGTTACCTACAGTTGGTCCTTTGGTTCTTGAGCTAGTAAACCATAGTCTGATGTCAGGTGTTGTCCCTAAAGATTTTAAACATGCAGTAGTCAAACCCCTGATTAAAAAACCTGCTCTTGATCCTACGGTTCTTGCAAATTACAGGCCTATCTCCAAACTACCTTTTCTTTCCAAAATTCTTGAAAAGGTAGTTTACAGCCAAATAATGGCCTTCCTGGAAAAGCAAAATGTTTTAGAGGTTTTCCAATCTGGTTTTAAACCCTTTCATAGCACTGAATCAGCCCTTTTAAAAGTTTTTAATGACATATTTTTAGCGACTGATGCTGGGGACTGTGTTGTTCTTGTGCTTTTAGATTTGACAGCTGCGTTTGATACCGTGGATTGTGCCATTTTATTCTCTCGTTTGGAGCACTGGGTGGGCATTAGGGGCACAGCACTGGAGTGGTTCAGGTCCTACTTGACGGGGCGAACTTTTTGTGTCAGCCTTGGTGACTATGTGTCGTCCTCCGCTCCCCTCTTGTGTGGTGTCCCACAGGGCTCAGTTCTAGGCCCCCTCCTCTTCTCTTTATATCTGCTTCCTCTTGGTTCTGTACTGAGAAAGCACGGCATTGCTTTCCACTTTTATGCTGATGACTGTCAGATCTATGTCCCTCTAAAGAAAAAAGGCAGATACCTTACACAGCCATTACTTCAGTGTCTCGATGACATTAAGGCTTGGATGTCTGTTAACTTTTTAAAATTCAATGATAAAAAGACAGAGGTGATGGTTTTTGGTAGCCCCACTGAGACCCCCAATGTGTATGTAGATTCCCTGGCACAGTATGTTAAGCCAACTGTCACAAACCTGGGGGTCAAAGTGGACTGTGATCTGAAGTTTGATAATCAAATTAAGGCAGTGGTAAAATCTAGCTTCTTTCACCTCAGGCAGCTGGCAAAAATAAAGCCAATTCTTTCACGGCAGCACTTTGAGACAGTGATCCACGCCTTTGTTAGCACTCGGCTGGATTACTGTAATGCACTTTATATTGGGGTCAGCGCATTATATATTAGTCATCTACAGAGGGTGCAAAATGCCGCAGCTCGTCTTTTAACTGGCACTTGAAAGTTTGAGCACATTTCCCCTGTTTTAGCTTCACTTCACTGGCTGCCCATTTCTTTTAGGATTCATTTTAAAATTATTTTATTTACTTTTAAAGCTCTCCATGGCCTAGCCCCATCTTATCTCTCTGAGCTGCTACAGCCTTATACACCCACCCGCTCTCTCAGGTCAGCTGATCAGCTGCTACTGAAGATACCCAGGACTGGGCGTAAACTTAGAGGAGATCGTGCTTTTGCTGTAGCAGCTCCAAAACTGTGGAACGAGCTTCCTTTAGAGATTAGACAGGCCACTTCTTTATCTGGTTTTAAGTCACTCTTGAAAACCCACCTCTTTACCCTGGCCTTTGACACCACGTGAGATGTTGGTTTTTTATTTTTTATTTTAGTTGTTTTTAGGTGATTCGATGCTGTTTTATCTTGTTTTTGTTTTAATATAGGGCTGTTTTAATTTTATGTTTTATGTGTTTTATTTATTTATTTTGCTGTTTTCTGTTATTCTATTGTTTTAACTTATTTTCTGTACAGCACTTTGTTCCTGTGCTGGGTATTTTAAAGTGCTTTATAAATAAAATTGGATTGGATTGGATTGGAACTGTGTCATCACACATATTAAGCATTTTGTTTATTCAGAAAATCCTGGTTAAACTTAGAGAATTCTTCTGTTATAAAAATAATATCATCTTTAATACAAGGTCGTTCAAAAGGTCAGATTACTGTAGAGTATTACTTTAGAACTTTTCTCTCGGGATGCATTGATATATCGTCTGAATATCAATATTTGCCTGGCTGACTGATATTGGCCTACTTGATGTTGACATTTTCAAATGTTGATGTTTGTCTACTGTGTAACATCAGTTTAACATTGACTAAAGGTTCAAGCAGTTGAAGGATGCAGTAAAAGATAAAAAAAAAAATACTATTTTCATAAAGATTATGTTTGTTCTTTTTTTCTTTCACAAACAAGGAAATGAAACAAAAAAATGAACATATACAATTATTTGCATAATTTGTTGGACAAAAAACTTTTTATATTTTTGCTTTTGTACTCAATCATAGTGGTTTTAGTGATTTTGAAATCAAACAATCAAGACATGATTGAATGCAGACTTTTGAATTTAATTAAAGGGGTTTTACAAAAAATTTGAGCTCAACTGATCAGGAAGAACATCCATTTTCAGCAGCTCAAAATTAATTGAACTGAGTGAGGAGCAGTTTCATGGCCAGGTGACCCCTGTTCCTTGTTATTTCATGACAAATGAAGCAGGCTAATTAATATGTGAAGTTGATTCACAGTATTGATTTTGTATTTTACTTTCATTTTAATTATGAAGCCAAAGGAGGCCATGAATAGGCTTAGGAAGCACCAACTTCAACTACCTGGAACATTTTTAAAATGTTAATGCATTCACCAGCTCAGCAACACCAAAAGGCCTGAAAGACCATAGAAGACACTGCAGAATCATTTCTTAGGTTTAAAAAAAAGGAAGGTATGGAGAATGAGAGGAACGCCTTATAATCTGAAGCACATCATCCGTCAAACATGGAGGAAACAATGTTAAATCCTGGGCACGTATGGCTGCCAACTGTCTGGACTGTCAAGTCCGCTGCTGAACTGGATCACTAGTATGTATTGATGATGTGACTGTTGATTGAAGTAGCAGGATAAACTGTGAAGTGTAAAGGGCTAGGCTCTTTGCTCAGATTCAGTCAAATGCTGAAAAACTGATCAGACAGCAGTTTGGTGCAAATGGATAATAACCCAAAGCATACTGCAAAAGCAGCCCAAGAGTATTCTAGATGTTAACCAGACACTGCTGCAAAGGATTTTCTCAGAAACTTTAAAAACTATCCATATATTTCAAATTATGCTAGTTTGCCATTTAATTTGGATCTCTGAGGGGATTATGCATTAAAATGTAAATGACTTAAAGAGTTAATCATTTTAATTCCTTGAATCAAAACTGAAAGTCACATATTCATCATTGATCACATATTGATTGTATGACTGAAAATCCACTGCAGTTGTGTAAGGGTGCAATAAAATTGTGCCTTAATCCAACAAATTATGAACCTAACTGTATATACTGGTGTCAGCGTTGGTCATTGAACATTGTAGTTTGGTTCATGTTCATTTGGTCTGAACGTTTACAACGCGGATCCAAAATTAGCAGAAAACAGATAAAACATTTATGTTACCAGTGCTTGTTTCTGCTGCTCTACAACAAGGATGTTCTATTGATATAGTGTTGCTATCAAGGCCAAGACATATTCCAATAATATTGATGCTCAAACTTGGTTTTAGAAAAAATGTGCTGAATAAAATCAAAGTTTTGGTTTAAGCTCGACACTTGAAGTGAGTGTAAAAGCTTCAAGTGTCTTCAAGTGAGATGGTTGCAGTTTTTAACAGAGTTTGTGTTTTTCAGCTGTGAAAATATAAATATACCACATCTATTATAAAATCTAAAAATATAAATATCATATAAATTTTTCCATTATTGTACAATGACATCAGCTGATTCTGAGAGGGAACTTTTTTCAGATTTATACTTTTTTTACATTTTTTATCAAGATCTTCTCAAATACCTCTGGCACTCTCTGCATCCAGATATGTTTGCACACATACTTGTCCTTATATATTTATATTTAGAACTGTTTCTCTATATTTTCTAATTGTCTTAATATTTATCTATCAATATCTCGGTTTCTCATTTTATATGAGTGCTTGATGTTTGTTTGTTGTATATTTGCTGCTATGACAACTCAATTTCCCTGTGGCATTAATCTCTGTTAAGTGTCATTAAGTGTCTCTGATTCTGATCCTCAGTTTTAGAATGGTGGAGTTGTTTTTAAGGTGGAGATGAATAAAATAAGACATACTTACCGTACTAATTCCTCTGTTAGAGCAGGTACAGGTAATCTGAAATTGAATACAATGATTTTACTTAAGATGATTTTGTTTTTTGGAACGATTCTTTCCGAACAACCGTTCATTAACACAACAGAATTTTTGTGCATTTTGCAACAGGGTCTTTAAATGTTGTCCAACATGTTAACATCTAAATCAGTGTGAACAGCATCTTAGAAACGCCTCTCAGATTCGGTGCAAATGCGGTGATAGTGGAGCTCCACATTCACTGATTCATGAGCCACAATCGCAACTGAGACATCAGGAAGTAGCTGCTGTTGTACCCACAAACAATCCGTGCTCCTTCACTTATCTGCTTCCAGCTGCTGCACATCCCAAGCATTCAGATTGCGATTTGTTTTTGTTTTTTTCGGAGCAAATGATCTCTGAGTGTGAATACAGTGATCAGCAGCTCGTAGATAATCAGTCAATCAGAGATACATTATGCAGTTTTACACTGCGGCACTGTCGGTCTGTGTGTTGTTTACTAACAGCCTGCACTTTGCTTCAGTGGAGAGCAAATCAGATCCCCGTGGTCCGCGTGAAAGAAAAATCACGCACATGCCAAGTTCATATTATGGGCTGTGCAAAAACAGGCCTACCTTACATGATTTTTTTTCTCTTCTACTGACTGGAAGGCAAGAAAAATAGAGAAGCCCCAGCAGCATTTCCTGCTGACGGTATTACTGCTCCTCCCGCTCCCTCCTCTCTCTCTCACACTCTCTCACTCTTTCTCTGGCGGTCTGATTATCTCTCTCCTCCTCTGACATCAGAGTAGCTTCACCAGTAATGTTCACTGACTGGATCTCATGCCAGTACCCACATAAGTCGACATGCCCCCATCATACACACACATGCAACCGCACATCCTCTCTCTGTGATGTGTACACATGCTTCTTCCCCATCGTTCTCCTCCTATTCGTTCGGAGCACGCAGGATGCAGTATAGGGGATATTACATGGGATCTGGGACCAGACAGTTTCCACCCGTTCCCTCAGTCGCTGATGTGGTTTGAATCCCTGTGTGTCTTTCTCCTCATTTGTCTCTCTCCTCCTCGTTTCTCTCTCTTTACAGCGAGCATGTGCTTTGAGTGAGCGACCTTCTAACTCTGCTGCAACAATGGCAGTCCTATATCTAGCTGGGGAACAGGGTCTAATCTACAGAGCTGCACCCCGCTATGGCACACACGGAGACATACATTAATCCTCACCATTGCACTCA
Organism: Maylandia zebra; assembly: GCF_041146795.1. Taxonomy (NCBI): domain Eukaryota; kingdom Metazoa; phylum Chordata; class Actinopteri; order Cichliformes; family Cichlidae; genus Maylandia; species Maylandia zebra. Next base: position 7,440,078 of record NC_135167.1, read on the forward strand.
GAGAGAAAAGGGAGACAGAATTCAGTTTTAAAGTAGCTCATAGAAAGACAACACGGGTTGATCTGTTTGTGCCTTTTGTTTCTCGCTCCTCCTGCCTTGTTGTGCTGCTCCCTGGATATCAAAATTAATAAGAAAACATGACTTGCATTATTGTGGTCAGTCACTGCAAAAACAAAATAAGTTTGTTGATGATGAGCAGAGGCGCAGCCCAGCATCAGTGTACAACGAACAGCAATATGTCACAAGTTCCATTTAAATTTAGACGTGCCAGGCTAAAATGATTGGCTCTTTAATTAATTGCATTATCATCAGCAAACACAGTGATTTTCTCCCAGCCACGAAAGCTCCTGAGAGAAGACAGATATAATGTGGCAGAGGCTACTATCCTCTCAGCAACTGCAGGTGGAAATCAACAGGCACATCCCTGACACAAAGTCACAGTGCCCCCTACTGGGTAACATAGCACCAACATTCTGAGAGAGAGCAGTACCCTTGGCACTTCATCCAGTAGCAAAAAACCAAGGGGAGGGCATTTGTGCACAGAGCCATGGGACACTCAGAGAATGGCATCCCTTCAGAATATGAAAAGGATTTTCTGCCAAGTGTTTGGCAGTCCGTGCAGTGCTCATGCATACTCGATTTCAGGATTGCATTTGATAGAAAACAGCTTTACATGATAGTGGGATGTGAATGTGTACCATTGAGATGGAAAATATTCAGCCTCCCATGTAAAGCATTTGTAGGCTGCCAGAAGGAGGTTTAGAAATAGAGTCAGAGTGTATCCACATCTGTGCCACAAAGGTTCAGAGGTTCGTGCACTGATATGGATACAGGCAATGTAGTGTGCAAGACTGAATCTACATATCTAAATGCATTTCTACAAGTCTTTCCGCAATCGTCAAACATCTCTTGACGAGTTCCAGATTATTCCATTGAAAAGACAGAATCCGCAGGATGTAAATGACTAAAATCGACTGAAATGTGTATTCTTAAGCCGAGCAGCAGAGAGAGACAGGTTATGTGGAGACACGCTGAAGCTGACCCATACACGCTGAATAATGGAACAACTGTTAGCACACTGCACTGCATGGCATGTTTGCAGCTGTGGTGAGAGTTTAATGGGATATCGTGAGATTTTGTGATCCACAGCTGGAAGCTACTGTGATATAAAACTCAGTCGGATTGAATAGCTCGAACAAAAAAATAAAAAATAAAAATGGTGAGGTAACAAGTCTGGTAGGAAATTTAGCATCAATTACAGAACATAAGCTCAGCAGTTAAACGAATGTCATGCTCTGGAGACTTACTTTAGTGCATCATGACTTCACTGTCTAAAAGCGTAGCTGGATGTTAAGTCTGATTTAGGGGGATTTTCTCCTTTAACCTCTGCTTCTCCAGCTCTGTTTCTAATGCAGAAACTGTCTGCATTAATACTACTTGAAACAGACGTGCCAAACACAGACTTGTTGTGCTAAAGTGATGCAGTTTGTTTGGAAACAGCAGCAGCAGAACGGGCATATGGTTGAACTGGGCAGAGCATATGTCCCCAGCATTCATGCTCAAGTCTATCTCTGCAAACATGACAGACCCAGGCCAACATCCCGGGGCAAAGAGTCTGCTCCTTCCTTCCTTCAAACAACTCCCAAGTGCTCAGTGTGCATTGCAGTTAACGTCCTTTGGAGTGAGAATAATTTACAGTAGAAATAATTGAAACGTAGATCATACTTTTTTTTTTATATGTCCATCCTATTGTTTTACTCATTTAAATGGTATGACTGCAGAGAAATGAAATTCTGTACAGCATCTCCTCTGATCTTGATATGTGGAATCAGCAATCGGGAGAACTTTAATAATCCCCACAAGGAAATTGTTTTGCAATAGTTTCTCAATTTTAGAATGAGAAAGATTAAATAAAATATAACGAAAATTGAGTTCAGGGGAAAGAAGATTTATATAACTAGATGGCCACAGGAATGAAATACCTCTTCGTCTTTTAGTTGGGCATTTAGTCATTTTTAGTCTCTGACTGTTCCCTGGCTAACAAGAACACTGTGTGTAGCCTGGGAGATGGGGTCCATGGTGGAGAGGAGTTTTGACATCATCTCATCTCTACCAGTGCAATTAGATTGTCCAGCTTCACCCCCAGGACTGATGCAGCCTAAATAGGTTTGAGTTGTTTGGTGACATCCTTCTTTAGGGTTTTGCTCCAGCAGACAACAATCTGCAGAATTGCACTGGTGACATCTAGAGCTGAAGGAGTCAGGTCACTCCGGCCCATCATTTAGAGCAGTGCAGAGTTTTTGGTCCTATTTCCTCTCCAGGTGTTTGCATTCATGTACCTGCCCTGTAACTTCTTAAGTCCACCATTAGTTTCACCACCCAAGCTGCAGATGATTCAACTCCCAACTGTCTACAGCACTCTTAGACACACCTCAGTGAGCATCCATCACATGCCGAGTCATTGGAGAGGCAGTTGTGCTATGAGAAAAGAGGTCAAAAACATCCACGTTTGAGTTTGTTTAGTACCTCTAACCTTATTAACAGAAATGCTCAAAGGATTGTAGTTGATGTTGTTGCTGGGTGGTTGATGATCAATGTGGTGAATGTGAATCTGTTAAATAAAGCTCATCGGCTCTATCCGTGTTCTCATCTCTTGTTTGACTGTTGGGTTTAGTCGGTGATAAACATATTCTTTACTGTTGGCTTGAAGGATATAGATTGCACTGCCTTCTACATTTACAAGATTTTTGAACACAGAGCTAAAAAGCAAATTCTGGTACGTGGAATCTGCTTATAAGTGATGATCTTAGATCATCATGTGTTCTCCGCAAATGGCTACAAGCCTAGAAAACTCAGTGGAGATATATTAGAAGATGAAAGTTACCTGCATGTTTGCTAGAAAGAGGATTTGTGTTTGAAAGTTGGACAATAAACTTAAAGAAAAAGCTTTGACGGAAACATCCTATGCACAGCAACAAATAATATACATTTACATTTTAAACAGCTCAAATTTAAAAAAAAATAGGAAAGATGTGCTGTGATGGATGCTGATCTTAACGAGCCATCAGAGGAAGTGTAGCAGTAATCAACCATGTTTCACAGCAGACACTTTGACGTGTCAAAGCAGGAAAATCTGTGTTTTAATTAATATCGCTAAGGACGCTGTATTCCATTTAGGTGAGTCAGGGGTCTGTGGTTCAGTGTTGTAGATATTGGTTGACTGGAGAAATCTCCTGGGATATTTAATGGATCAGAGCCATTGTTAATGTAAGTAGTTCTGCCTGTGCAGTCAGAATACTGCTGTGAAAATGGGTTATAGTCCCAAATTATAGAAGAAGAAAAGTTATGTAAGTGTTATGATATAAAATATTCCTGCAGTGAAATATGTGACAAAAATGTATCAGCATCCACCCATGCATTTTCTTTCAGATGACTTTATTGAGCAGTGCGGTACACCCTGGTTGCCGGTATGATTTACATTAAAAAATAAAGAGCAGTACACACAAAAAATGACTGAGCTCACACTGCATGTAGTGTAATATTCATATACACTGCTACTAAAGATATTCATATCTATCCATCCATAGATATGATCCAGTTTTTGGTAGTATTAAGTGCCAATACTTTTTTCTTTTTTAACCACATTTGATCAGTGTTTGGATTGATGAGATTAATCTTTGCACCCATCTTTGGTCCTGAGCACTGATACAGATCTGTTTTAATTATCGTTCATCTCGGTTCAGCATTTAACACTGTTGACTGAATTTTTTTAATCATCTATGTGTCAAACCACTCCTGTGGAGTTTGGGGTTCCCTATTGTGTAGTATCTACATGTCTTTTACTTGCCATTGAACATATAATATTACCTTTCACTGCTATGAACATGATACGATAAATATCTATGGCATCGTAAATGATTTATTGATGATCTCCTGAATTAAAAAAGCATCATGAACATGCTCGTCCTGGTGCTTTTTTTTTTTTTTTAACCAAACATGAACCAAGAATCCCAAAGTATGGATGGAGTCTTCGATTCATAGTTACCTGGATAGTTAACCAAGGTTATGTGATTACCATGTAGATGTGTAGAACTAGAGAAGGCCATCTGTGCTTTAGTATACTCTGGACTTGAGTACTGCAATGCTTGTTATTCTGGTCTATCTAGGAAAAAACAAGCAAAGACTATAGCTGGCTGCTTCAGAGCCTCGGGGCCAGTTTCCCAGACATGAATTAAGCCTCGTGTGAGATTAAAACGATTTTCACTGGAGATCTTCGTTGATTTTTTCTTTTAGTTTGGGCCTGCTTCACATAATCCTTGTCTGGCTGTCACTGTGTACAGTTTAAAAAATATATATTTTCTTCCAACTAATTTTTATCCAGTTGCTTTTTCTTAACAGTTGTCTTAACTGATTTCATCTGGTCATGTGCGATATGATTATGGATGTTATATCGCTATTATTGTTTTTTAAGTCACTAGGTTAGGGAGTCAGTTTTAGCTGGAAACAAAGCTGAATGCCATCAACATACAACAATTGAAATCAGCTGTTTTATGCTATTAAAGAAAAATCTGAAAAATAGCAGTGGCTCAAGCATTGAACGCTGAGGCGCTTTAAATAGGACCTGATTTCATTTTGTTAAAAAACACCCACACGGGCTCCCAGATGACATGTAATTCAAGTTTAATGGGTCTTGGTGGCAATAACAAGATGCAATGAATATTAATATTTTAAATTTGTTGAATTAATTGAATTTGACTAAAAACAGAAAATGGGGTTCCTCTTAAAAATAATAAGAATAAATGGGACCAGTGGAACATTTTTACAGAACATTTTTCAGAAACAAAGAGAGCACTCTGCAGTATTTTCAATACATTTTTAAACATTTTTAAAAGAAAGGAAATCGGTATCCATTTCTCTTTTGTAAATTTGGATTTCTAGATGTTTAGTGTAAAAGCCAAGCAAGCCTTTCAATATGTAGGGAATATGTCAAATTATACTGGAGTATTTATCAGTAGCAGTTATCATTTTAAATGCTCACTGCATCCTTTCATTAACCCTCTACCAACAATGAAGTGCTCAACCCAGCTGGAATCGGGCCCAAAGAAAAAGGCAGACGGGATTTATTTTCTGCACAATGAAATGCACAGTGACCCTCTTCACTGGAGTAGTTGTTTCCTGAGTAACAGTACTTGTTCTTCTGAAAGCAACAAAGCTACTTGGATCTAATAGATGACTCCCCTATTCTCCCTCACCTCCTCCTCCTCCGCAGCTGAAAGAGGAGCGCCGCTTCTCCTCTGTATGTTCGTTCCAGTCAGCAGGTTCACGTGGACTGCATCCAACTTCCCTGCAGTCTGCAGGGTGAACAGAAGGTCTCTGCAGTACTTGCCATTTCCTTTACAACCCAGCAATTAACTTCACCCGGTGAAAAAACAAAGATTTTTCTCAATGCAATCTAAATAGGAAGTGATTTCATTTTGTTAAAAAACACCCACACAGGCTCCCAGGGGATACAAATGACATGTAATTCAAGTTTAATGGGTCTTGGTGGCAATAACAAGAAGCAATGAATATTAATGTTTTAAAATGACAATAGTGCTCTGTATGGATTTAAAATCCTGTGAGTCGCTGCAGCGTAACATATCAAAGGCTGTAAAACGGCATCTGTTTAGTAGTAGCATGACCTGCTGAGCCAGAGCAGAAGCACACGAGTTTATTCAGACTTGGTGTCACAGTTCGGCCAGGCTCAATGCAAAAACAGATGGTGCACTTAGGAGTAGAGGCAACACAGAGAGACACAGATAGGCCTCTGCAGCAGCCTTGCTCCCAGATTACTTTTTAGAGCGTACTGTAATTATTCTGGGAGAGTCAGCTGAGCTCCACGCTGTTTGTCAGCATCGCCCAGCTTCACGCTCATACACTTCCTCACATTCATGCTGGTAGACAACCAGGGGCTGCTGCTGTCAGCTGCAGAGCTGTCTTATTGGACAAACAGGAGGCCACCCTCCTCCATCCTCAGAAGCATGGATTGTTGCTGAAGGGAGAAGTGTTTGCTTTCCAAGCTCGTAGAGTTTTGCCAAACCATCTAGGATTCACACCACTTACACACTAACACGTTTGCTTCACTTCTCTCCAGGTTAGTGATTCCCAAACAGCAAAACTGGTGCAGGTGCCAACTGATACTTGGAAATGTTGTAGAGCAGCTCGTGGAATAACACAAAATAGGTGTTTTTATTTGACTGATTTCATGTTTTAAAATGTATTTGCAATTTATAGTCTCTAAAGTAGTGGTTTACTGTAATGCAGCAGCTTAAATTAAGAGATAACAAAATTCAAACAGGTATGTAAATGTCAGGCATTTGTTATGTAATGGTATGCATAGAAAGCTGTGAAGCTGAAACACTAAAAGTGAACCTGCATGGCTGAAAATTTAAAGCAAGTACCAAAAATTAGATTAAAGGTCATCTAATATCCACTTGTGCTTCCAAAAACCGATTAGTCACATAAACACACATGTTCAAATGACCAATTTACTCAAGCTTAAATGATCATAACCTTTTGTGGCGTTTTTATTTATTTATGTATTTATTTTTTTTATTATTGGAGTTACTTGGCAAATAATATGGCCTGCTGTGAAGTGCAGCCCAATCAAGTTTGATGCAGTGCTTCAATTTTGGTGATTGAAATTGTAGCATTTCCTTTGTTTGTAACGCGACGATGATTAGGAGGCATCTGTGTGTTGCACGCGTGCAGGGCGTTGGCCAAGCTTGCTGGCATTAGCGTAAACCCCAACACTCCACCCTGTTGTTGAAACTGGTCACTTCTGAGTGATGAAAACAACAAAAGCGAAAACTCCATAAAATGAGAAAAGCTACTGAATAAATGGTAAAAATAGCTAAATGTAACTGATAAATGGTGGAAATATACAGCTGAATATTTCTTCATCTGCGGGGCTTCTTTGGCTCACAAAAGACTGTTCCTGATTGCTCTGTACTATGTGTTAACTCAGAACCAGGATCACTTGAATATTTAACTGCGGCAGACAGGATGCCAAGAAGCCTTTTTAAAAACGTATTTTCTTCTGTTGCCCCCACACTTCTGGAAGACTGCACCACCTTCCATGCAGTGAACTCAATTAAACTCTGCTACTGACCCATTTCCCTAGCAATGAGCTCAGGGATGTATCTGACAAATGCTAGTTCATGCCTGCATGTGCCCGGAGGATTGTGGCTTCAAGGAACAAAGTTTTGAGATCAAAACTTTGAGGTAAGCATAATTGCATGCAAATTTCTGACACGCAACAAGCTCAAAGAGACTAGATGAAGCAGACTTTGAGTATTAATAGTCTGTTGTTTTTCTACAAAATATTGCTATGACTCATGTTAAAACTGCAGTTTAATCTCTCAAATCAAATGGTTAATTCCAACACTCTGCATCTGATTGTGTGATAAAATAATAAATTGCACCAGTGGAATGATTCCTTGTAGAATAAGTCACAGGCTTCAAAGGGATTCTATTAGCAGATGAAGTAGTAACGATTTTAGGACACCAATCCATTAAAAGCCATTTCCTTTAAAGAGTTGAGAGGAAGGCTCTATAGTCTTTGGAGTCCAGTTCCACTCCTATCAGCTCCAGTGTGAGGAAAATAAGGAAAAAAAAACAGGAGCGCTGGGCCACTGGGACCTTCCTGCAAGCATTATCAGCGCTCTTTAACTATTCTAAACTGACATGAATTGCTGTGCCGGCACGATCCCAGCGGACCTTGTTAGCTCCATTTAATGGCAAAATGAGCCAACTTCTAAGTCCTGTGCTGGCACTGGGAGCTATGAATCCTGCCTGCACTGTTGTATTAGATGGTGAATGTAAGAAGATATCACACTAATTACTGAAGGGACACAGGTTTGGGAAGGCTAAATATTTGTACATTTGTTAACACATGGAGCCAATTTGTCAGAGCAATCACAGAAAGACATTTCCATATAGACACTATAACTATGGCATTATACACACACTGTGTTTTTACAATGACCGTCTCAATGACATGACCTCTGACCCTTGACTGCTGAACTGTAATCTATATTCCAGTTTGTTATAGAATTCTGGACAGCTATACTTCTTCACAATCAAACCTTTAACATGAACCAGAAGTGTTGTCCCCTGATGGCTGTTGGAAGACTACAGGTTTAAATTTCCATTGGCTTCACTTTTTAGACAGATTCAAAATCTGTCATAAAATCTATGGTCATGATGTTTTCACTTTTTTCAAATGCCATTCGCCTTGTTTTACATTTTCATATTGTCCAGCCGAGCAAAATGACAGAGCAGCTTTTTTTGCTGCTATGAGGTGTTTTTCGGTGCATATATCTCCAACTTGTCCACATTCCTACACCCTAGATTGTAGTAGCCATAGAATTAAGTCCTCTGTTTTGAGTTTGAGTCTAAGGGTTTATGAACAGACAGAGAATCCATGAGTTGGCCTGAAGGCAGCAGCAAAATCCCTAAGAGCATTAAAATTCTTCTTGAAGAAACTTTTTACTTCTAAAACAAAAAAATTCAGAGGTTTTCCCCCAAAATGTGGAGAGGTACAGTACAGAAAAATAGTGAGAAGACCAATAGCGCCACCTGGGGAATTGAAACCCAGAAAATATTACCTTAACAAACTTTAATTATATTGAAAATTGACAAAAAAGTGCACAGATGAGGCAGAGATGCGATATAAAATTAGTCCTAACAGTTTATTTAAGTTAATTCAATAAATCAAATGGGCAGAGGCTGAAGCTGAAGAATATTAAAAACCAAAATTAAATTGCAGATACCAGTGAGAAATTAAAGTACTACTTTATTCAAATTATACTCCAAAATGGCCTTAATAAAAATCTAAAATCACAGACACTAAAAAAAATCTAAAACCATTAACCCAACATAAGTTTAGAGACATTGAGAGAACTAAGCAGAGGCCAAAGAGAGAGTGAATATAGAGCTATGGGTGTCCTGTGTAATCAAGTCCTTGATTACACAGTCAGAGCTGAGGCTGCGTTCATCAGCACTAGGAAAGCATTTCCTGCCACAGAAAGTTGGGCAGTTTTGTTCCCAAGAAAAAAACAGCAACCCTAATGTGACAGTGAAAAACATGAACGTATAAAGAAGTGCTTTTTAAATTGATGAATCAAAGCTAAACTGTGATCTTAAATACAGATAAATGGATGACCTGACAGATGTGATGTCATTCATCATTTCAGGTTTCAACTATTCATTTAGTTCCCAGCAGCAAACAACACCCAAGCTTTGTTTGCCTTTCCAGTTCCATCCATCCATCCATACATTGTTCATTTTAGGGTTGCAGGGGTCTGGACCATATCCCATAAAGCATTGCTTCAACTTTTAAATAAAGACGGACACCTTAATACCAGCAATGTGTGATGTGTTACATAGTGGCTAGCTGCAGAGCTTATATAAACACTTTAGCAAAGGAAACTGTAGGATGAGGGTAAGAGATGAATGGCATCATATGACAGGAAGAAGGCACCAAAAAATGAGCCAAGAAGAAATCTGAGATGTCATTAGTCCTTAATATGTTGCTGTTTGGTGTTGATTAAACTTGTGATCAAAGGCTTATTGTCCATACTAAAACCGTATTTTCCCTGAAAATCACTTTTCTAAAGTGTTAAAAATTTGATTAGTGGACACCTTGAGTTTTTAAAATTGTGGCCTAATGAAGTGCTGCACATGAATAGAGCTAATAAAAAGCTGGAGAGGCCCAGAATGGCAAGTTAATAGTTTTGAAGGGCTGTGTCCGTTCAGAGAACAAGAGAAAAGGCACTGCGGCATGTTAACATGGTCCCAAGCATGGCAGGAACAAGATTATTATGTCAGTAGTTAACAGGTGAATTGTTTAAAAGCAAAGTTTTTAATTTAACTGTTTGCATCTACTTGACTTGACATGAGAACCACACTGGTTTAGAGGCTTTACAGCAGCTGCTTGACCTGTTGAACAGTCTAAATTTTGCTTTAGACTCATGTCAAAGGGTTCATTTCCAGCTCCATAATTTTTATTCTTTTTCATTCTGAACTTTACTGGCGTTGCTTCACTTAATTCAGATTTAAACGAATCTTTATGTATTAAACTGTGCCTTGTTGCAGCTTATCAGTGCAGCCACTGTCTGAAACCAGCTGTTTTAGCTGTATGCCTGGGATGACCGTATTAGCACATCTACTCTCTTTGACATCATCCAGATTCAAGATTAGAAAAACTGTGTGAAACAGGGTGTTTAGATCACTCTGAAGCCTGAGCTTTTGTCTAACAGAGATTAGCATGCACTGATCTCATTATTTCACACTTTAACATGAGCAGCCAACACTGTAACAGCATGCAATAACAGTTCTCCTTAAAAGAAGAACTATCATTGTGATATCAGCAATTTTAGTCTCTTCCTTTGAGCTAAAACTAGACAGTGAAGTCTATTTTAAATAACTAGTGAGTGAGCCTAGCCACACTGACGTGAGGGCGTAGATGTGTTCGTGTTAGGTGAGCACTAAAAGCCGAATGGAGACGAGATCAGATCAGGGAACGCAGCTCTGCCACAGACGGCCACAGTTTGAAAATGCTAACCGAGTTTATTGAACAGAGTCAGACTGTTGTATTGCTGCAGAGTAAAGTCGTGTGTGTGTGTCTGTGTGGACACTAAACAGTGTAACCATAGTAACTGCCTGGACAAAACAGAGGTGGTGACAGCTGCAATCTCAGACTGCTAGAATGAAATATCTGTGGTTGTTGTATTTTAAACAAAACTAAGGCTGTATCGTGACTAAAGACTTCAGAGTCTGTGTGATATTTTTCTGTATCAGACATGTTTTCAAAACCCTACACAGAAGTTAAAAGGCAGAAAAAGTTGGAAGGGGTTTTGGAACATAATGAAGATCTAAGGAAGAGAACTCACTTCTGCCCTTTGAAAGGCTGGCTGACATTTCCTCCACCTTGCCAATCAGATCAGCACAAATGTCCTGGGGAAGAGGCCTCTGCACGTTGTCATCTTTAGTTTGAAGGATGCGACCCCTAGCAGAAAGCTTTATTAAAAAGTTTGATCAGGAAGTTTGTCTTTACTTCCTGAAGGTGAAGTTAATGGGGGTGCTGGAGCTGTTTATTATATTGCTGTAAATAGTACAAGAGAAACTATGGTAAGGTGTATGAAAGGTTGTTTTGTTTTTAGGTGCACTTACTCAAAATATGAATATAGCACAGGGCGTTTAACTGAGCCCACAGAAATATACTACTCTTATCTTAATCATTAGTTATTACTTGTTTTACAACTGATAATTTTTAATATACAGTATAAATAGGATAATAAATTATGCTATATTAATATTAATTAAGCTAACCAGGCAAAGACAAAGTAATGAAAATGTAGCCGATGCTAAAACATGACATTTTGTACTTAAAGCACGTTCGTTTGTATATTTGCATCATCTGTTGCAACACAGAGCAGCACACACAGTAATAAAGTACTTTTTCCATTTTGGTAGTATTAGTATTTAGTATTTTACTTTTTATTAATGACACGCGGGGCACTCGAGATAATTCTAAATATGTAGGAGCAGATGATGCAAAGACAGACAGCGTTATCAAAATGCTGTTTTATTTTTGCAAACGTATACATTCACCAGCTACTTTATTAAGTGTACCCGTCTAATATCGGATCAAACCCCCTTTCCCCTTTAGAACTGCCTCCTTTCTACATCGCATAGCTTCGACAAGCTGCTAGACACGTTCCTCTGAGACTTTGGACCGCATCGACATACTAGCATCACACCTCAGATTGCATTGCACGTTTGTCAGCTGCACGTCCATGATGTGAATCTCCTTTTCCACCACATCCCAAAGGGACTCTCTTGGATTGAGATCTGGTGACTGGGGAGGTTATTTGAGTATCGTGAAATCAGTTTGAAATGACCTAAGTTTGTGATCGGGTGTATTGTCGTGCTGGAAAAAGAAGATGGGTACACTGTGGTCCTAAAGGGATGAACACGATGATCACTACTAACACTCCAGTAGACTGTGACATTTAAATGATGCTCAATTAGTGCTAAGGGACCCAAAATGTGCCAAGAAAATGTCCCCCACACCATTGATAGAAAACAGGGTGGATGTTTGCTTTCATGTTACTCCAAACTGTGACCATCCATCCATCCATCCATCTTCATCCTCTTTATCCGAGACCGGGTCGCGGGGGCAGCAGCCTAAGCAAAGAGGCCCAGACCTCCCTCTCCCCAGCCACCTCCTCCAGCTTATCCGGGGGAACACCAAGGCGTTCCCAGCCGAGAGATATAATCTCTCCAGCGTGTCCTGGGTCTGCCCCGGGGCCTCCTCCCGGTGGGACATGCCTGGAACACCCCACCCAGGAGGCGCCCAGGGGGCATCCTTGTCAGATGCCCGAACCACCTCAGCTGGCTCCTTTCCTCCAGCTGGCACACCCTCACTACCTAAACGCGTAGTGAGGGTGTGCTGGGAACGTCTAGCAGAGGCCCCAGTCCGCGAGATCTTCAACGCACACCTCCGGCAGAGCTTCAACAGCATTCCGAGGGAGACTGGGGACATTGAGTCCGAATGGACCATGTTCAGCATCTTCATTGCCGAAGCTGCTGCATTGAGCTGCGGCCGCAAGGTGGTTGGTGCCTGCCGTGGTGGTAATCCCCGAACCAAATCGTGGACTCCAGAGGTGAAGGGAGCCACCAGGCTGAAGAAGGAGTCCTATTGGGCTTGGTTAGCCTGTGGGACTCCGGAGGCAGCCGACAGGTATCGACAGGCCAAGCGGAATGCGGCTCGGGCAGTGGCTGAAGCAAAAACTCGGGTGTGGGAGGAGTTCGGAGAGGCCATGGAAAAAGACTTTCAGACTGCCTCGAAGAGATTCTGGCAAACCGTCAGGTGTCTCAGGAGGGGAAAGCGGTGCTCTACCTGCACTGTGTATAGTGCTGGCGGAGCGCTGCTGACGTTGACTGAGAAAATTGTCAGGCGGTGAAAGGAATACTTCGAGGACCTCCTTAATCCCACTGACACGTCTTCCGAGGAGGAAGCAGAGTCTGGGGATGAGGGGAATGACCCGCCAATTTCCGGGGGCGAGGTCACTGAGCCAGTTAAACAACTCCTTTGGTGGCAGAGCCCCTGGTGTTGATGAGGTCCGCCCCGAGTTCCTGAAGGCTCTGGACGTTGTAGGGCTGTCCTGGTTGACATGCCTCTGCAATGTTGCGTGGAGATCAGGGGCAGTACCTGTGGACTGGCAGACCAAACTGTGACCCTGCCATCCAAATGTTTCAGCAGACCAGACAACATTTGTCCAATCACCTATTGTCCAACTTTGGTAAGATTGTGCAAATTGTAGGCTCAGTTTCCTGTTTTTAGCTTATAGGAGCATCAACAGGTATGGTCTTTGCTGCTGTAGCCCATCTGCTTTAAGGTTCAGTATGTTGTGCATTCAGAGATCCTCCTCTACTCCCTCTCCCCTCCCCTTCACCTCAGCTTGAAGCAGTCGGACATCAACAAGGTATTTTCACTCAGAGAACTGCAGCTCACTGGATATTTTCTATTTTTTGGATCATTCACTGTGTACTCTAGAAATGTGTAGAAAAATCACAGCAGATCAGCAATTTCTGAAATTCTCAGAGCAATGCATGGTTGTTGGTGTCCGTCTGGCACCAACAACCATGCTTGTACCATGCAGGCTATTGTGCTAGTAAATGGTGATTGGTCTGTTAAGGATTTAGAACAGGTGATCCTACTTCATTGGCTCATCCATCCATCCATCCTGTTCAGGGTTGTGGAGGGACTGGAGCTTATATATTATATTTTTGGACTATACTTTATTTAGTCATTCTGATTAATCTCACGAGCATCCCTGTATGAAGTAGAAGGTTCCTAGATGAGATATAGTGCATCACTCAGAATTTATGTTTCAAAATATTTCTGCACCTTACGTTCACCACCCAATATTCAGATACAATTTCACCACTGCTGTACATCAATACTGCCTTGACAAAGGACATACAGCAGAACATAATGTATGCATTTATGTCTGGGTAAAAACAAAAACAGCAGCAAAAGGTTCATTTTCTGCCTCCGTCCAGACTTTCTTTGGCTGTTGCAGCCTGCGGGGAGTCGAGGTGACACAGGCAAACATGTTGATCACAGCTCAATAAGCAGCACCGAGGTCATCAAGAGCTTCTTTAAATGAGATGGGCTAACTGTTACCTCGGCAACAGGCTAGACCAATGCACAAACAGAGCATCCCCAGACAATATGAACGTGCACATGTCCGTATGCCGGCACATTTTCATGTGTCCATGTGTGGCTTTGAGACGCGTGTTTAGCAAAAGAGTGTTTGCTCAATGTCTAGAGGTGTGTGTGTGTGTGTGTGTGCCTGTGTGTGTGCATGTATGGGTGTCTGTGTGTGTTTTATTTTACCATTTTAGACCTCAGACTGCAGAATCATGGGTAGTTGTTTTGTCCTTTCTATTTTACAAAAAGGAGAAAATTGCTCTGCATTGCAGTCCATATAGTCCCAAGATCATTACTGATAATGGCAGCCTGTTTATAACAGTGAACATGTGATTTACTGAAGCAGAATGCCATGTGAAATCTTAAAAGTCATTAAAAAGATTTACAGGAGCTGACAGAGACGCTGAAGTCCTGTTTGGCTTACTATGACTAGTAAAAACTATAAGAGGCTCAGCCACCATTCATTGACAACACTGTTTTATAGAAAATCTGAACCATTATATTCACCACATTTGTTGTGTCGGTTAATTCAGTTCATTTTGATTCATAGAGCGATAATTCTCAACAACAGTTGCCCCAAGACATGTTATATTGCAAGAAAAATACACTAAAATTTAAGAGAGAAAATCTCAACGAGGTGGTAGCAAAGTGGGAAAGAAGAATTCTCTTATAAGAGAAAGACAGGAAGACATCTCTGGCAGAGCCAGGCACAGGGAGGGGCAACCATCTGCCACAACCAGTTCAAAAGAGAAGAGGGAAAAGGATGAGCGTAGAGAAAGTCAGAGATGGCATCTTTGGAAAAGGTCAACAGTACCAAAGCAAGTTTAAAATGGAGCAGGTACCCAAATCGACATATGGAAATATATAATTGAAGCCCTGCTCTGTTGAAGGTGTCCAATGATATGCAATATTTCAGTCTGCTGGTTCCTGCTCCATTTTAGTCCTGCTTGATCTCAGTGCTGTTTTTGATACTGTCAGCCTTGTTTTTGACATGTCTGCAGGGTGAAGGCGGCTAGTAGCAGAACTAGTTTTAAATTGATTTTCCTCTTCTTTGAGTGATTGAAACTTCTCTGTCAGAAAGGGAAATGGTTGCTGGGGCATCCCAAGGATCTATTTTAAGTCCTCTTCTTTTTTAACAGTACATGTTAGCCTTTGGCTCCGTCTTTCCGAACCACAATATTCAGAATTGCTGAATGGCGATGATGGCGCTGACAAAAAGACAGGAGGTTGAGCTGGAGGTGTCATATGCTGTGGGAGTGTCTGGTTGGGCGTGGTCCAGGTTCCTGTCATTTGTCCCTGGGAGTGGAGTTGGCCAGCTCATCACCTGTTGTCAATCTCCGGGGCTCCACCTAGAGGGTTTTTAAGCCAGCACGGCCTGCCACTCCTCGCCAGTTCGTCCTGCTACCATCTGTGGTAAACTCGGCCTCCTCTGAGCTCTGACTCTGTATATCTGGACCTTGGGTTAATATGTTTTTGTTTCCTGTATTCTTCAGATTCTCCACCCATCGCACTCACCAGTAGTGCTGTTTTTGGTCTCCATCCTGTCCTCCCATCTGCTCGGAACCCGAGGATTATATACTCCACTTCTCCTCAGCCTGCCCTTCAGTCTGTATTCTCCATCTCTTCGAAATCTGGACCGGACTCTCCACTCTTGACCCTCTTTGGAATACACCCCTGGCAGCCTTTTCCCCGTTAAATGACTAGGGTCGCCAAGTAAGCCCAAGACTATTCACTGGCACTCCGTACCTTTGTCCCTTACTCGTTTGTTTCCCATTCAGTAACATTTCTCCCCTGTGTTTACAGAAGTTCCCGTTAGAAGTCTCCCCGTGCTCTACGCCGGTTTCTCCGCCCACGGATTTCCTTTAGTTTTCTGCGTATTGTTTTTGTTAAACCCAGTTCCGTTCACGTTTTGTTCTTTTCAATAAATTATACACAGTTCTAAGCAAATTGAGTCTGCTCTTGAGTCCACCGCATTCTCGTCCGTGACAGAACGAACTGGCCACTAATGGACTCAGCGGACCCAATTCGCGCCGCTGTTCCAGATCTACTGGCGTTTAGATCAACTGGCGTTGGTCGAACAGATGTGTGTCAGTCTTGCGTTTCAGGAGCTGCTACCGACAAACCAGCAAAAAAACGCCAAATGTGTCACCTGTGACATTTGTGAGGTTGTCTCAAACACACTCCGTCAGTCTTGATGCTGTTGAACAACAAAATGCTTAAAAATGTGGCGAGTTCACCTGGTGATATCCTCATGCGCGACGCGATCGCGAAAACAGCAAACAAGTAACACCACGCCGTTGTTGTTCACAGGACACAAAGAGTAAACGATCGGGAGACTCTTGTCGTCGTCATCGTTCCCCTCGCACGGTTTATTTCTCCGAATTCAGCGTTTTTGCTTCACAACTACAGCGTGCTGTTTACTTTGTGCACTAACATGGAGTCGAGTCAACCAGCGCCACCTCTGGCCAAGTGCCACAGCCTACAGCCAGATCAACCTGTGACACACATCTGCACCACGTTTGAATTCGTGTCATGCACATTTGTACCTTTCAATTGTGTCTGTTTGTGCGTCATGCAAATAAACCTTTGAAAAGAATGAAATGATATCATATATTCCTTATTGGCCTACATTTGTACAAAATTCCAAATTATATACACAAAGTCATAGAAATCACCACTCCAATTGGTCATCATGATTTTGATATTCTCTTTTTCCATAACAATGAAATACGCCTTGGACAAATATGACACATCAATATTTCATTAGTGTTGTAACATCACATGTCGCTAGCATAGTCTGTCTGTGTCTTTTCCCTGAAAATGAATATTTCCAGCCAATATAGGCAATTCATCAACATGGCTGGAGTTATATACAGTCTGTATAAGTGTGGTTAATCTAATGAACATTTGTAAGGAGACGGCAGTTACTGTGAATTCACAGCAGTTACACAGTGATTAGTAATAAACAGCCAGTGAGAGTGAGTGGATATGACTGTTCCCACCACTAACACATGACCATAGCCCACTACTAGATTAACTTGTGACACATCTGCACCTGCTGCTATGATCACAGTGAGTAGAGGCTGAGTGGCTGCACTTACCCCTGGTACATCCAAATCTGCCCACAAACATGTTGAAAGATGCAATGCCAGCAATGTGGATTGTCAACACTAAAAACAATCAGTAAGCAAAGACAACAGGGATCACTTTTTTCTGTTTATTTAGCACCCACAACATTTGTAGTCGCCTTCTGCACAAGGGAAGTCCACACACACCGTGTGGTACCACTTTCCACAGAAGGTGCAATCTGCAAGATTGAATGAGATTGTCAGAGTCATTGTCTGGCTGTTTATTACTAATCACCTGCTGTACATTCACAGTAACTGCCATCTCCTTACAAATGTTTATTAGATTGACCACACTTATGCAGACTGTATATCACAACCAACTCTAACATGTTTGTTTGCAGAGGGCAGACACAGACAGACTACGCTAACGACATGTGATGTTACAACACT
Source organism: Maylandia zebra (assembly GCF_041146795.1). NCBI lineage: Eukaryota > Metazoa > Chordata > Actinopteri > Cichliformes > Cichlidae > Maylandia > Maylandia zebra. The sequence continues at coordinate 7,457,859 of NC_135167.1, forward strand.
GGTGAAATATTAGTGTGTTCACGACATTTTTCGTATGGGCAAAAGTATTGATATCAGGATGGTGATTCTTATGTGTATGTCATTTGGCATTTTGTACAAATGTAGGCTGATAATAAATATATGATATCATTTCATTCATTTCAAAGGTTTGTTTGCATGACGCACAAACAGACACAATTGAAAGGTACAAATGTGCATGACACGAATTCAAACGTGGTGCAGATGTGTGTCACAGGTTGATCTGGCTGTAGGCTGTGGCACTTGGCCAGAGGTGGCGCTGGTTGACTCGACTCCATGTTAGTGCACAAAGTAAACAGCACGCTGTAGTTGTGAAGCAAAAACGCTGAATTCGGAGGAATAAACCGTGCGAGGGGAACGATAACGACGACAAGAGTCTCCCGATCGTTTACTCTTTGTGTCCTGTGAACAACAACGGCGTGGTGTTACTTGTTTGCTGTTTTCGCGATCGCGTCGCGCATGAGGATATCACCAGGTGAACTCGCCACATTTTTAAACATTTTGTTGTTCAACAGCATCAAGACTGACGGAGTGTGTTTGAGACAACCTCACAAGTGTCACAGGTGACACATTTGGCGTTTTTTTGCTGGTTTGTCAGTAGCAGCTCCTGAAACGCAAGTCTGCCACACATCTGTTCGACCAACGCCAGTTGATCTAAACGCCAGTAGATCTGGAACACCGCCATTAACAAACAGGGCGCGGTGTTAGGACGGCATGAACAGACTTTGACGTCCTTAATGGACCAGTGTAATGCTATCAGTGAAAAACAGGAGGAGTTACTTACCCGGTTGTCAGAAATCAGGGAGCCTAATCCACCCGTTTTTCCTAGTCAGCCGGGACCGTTGCCTGCACCCGCCGTTGCGCGTCCTGAATCGGCTTATCGGGGCATCTCTTCTCCTCCACCGGAGCCTTTTCATGGAGAGCTGGGGCTGTGTGGGGGGTTCCTGTTTCAGTGGTCGTTGTTCGTCAATCACACGCCGCACGCGTTTCCTAATGAGGCTGCCAAGATTTCCCATTTTGTTGGGTTGCTTAGGGGTAAGGCGCTTGCGTGGGCTGAGGCGTTTTTGTTTTCTCATCCTATTGCCTCGTGTTCCTATGAGGACTTCCTCAAGGAATTCAAGGCTACGTTCGCTCACCCGATCTCTGAGGGTACTGCAGCTAAGAGGCTGTTGGGACTCCGCCAGGGAAAACGCAGCGTTGCGGAATATGCGATCGAGTTCCGCACCGCTGCTGTTGAAGCGGGTTGGCCGGATGCTGCGCTGCGGGGTATTTTCCTAGCGTCCCTTTCCGAACAACTGAAGGATCAGCTGGCTGTGCACGACGAGCCGGCCACGTTTGAAGCGCTTGCCTCTCTTGCTCTCAGGATCGATAGTCGACTGAGGGAGAGAGACGCTGAGAGGCGGTCCAAACCCTCTCCGTCTCTGTTTCGACCCGCGGCCGTTTCGGCGTTACCCCCGTCGCTTCCGGTGACATCATCCGTCCGTTCTCGATCTCCTTCCCCTGAGCCTATGCAGATTGGCCGCGCTGGGCTCACTCCTGAGGAGCGGGAGCGGTGTTTCCGAGCCGGAGAGTGCTTCTACTGCGGGGGAAGCGGCCATCGCATCGCTGTTTGCCCAGTCCGGCCAAAAGGCGTGGCCCGCCGGTAAGTCCGGGGTTACGGGTGGGCAGTGTTTTTAAGAGTGATAAACCCCGTTTTTTGCTTTCGGTTTCGTTGATGTCCGGTACTAAGGCTCATTCTCTCCGTGCTCTCGTTGACTCCGGGTCGGAGCAGAATTTGATAGATGCTGCGGTGGCTAAATCGTTCGATTTGCCCCTCATTCCGCTCGAGCCTCCGATCCCGGCCGCCGCTCTGAATAATGAGGTGTTCGCGATGATCACTCACCGGACCGCGCCTGTCAAGTTAGTCACGTCAGGTAATCATCAGGAAGACATAACTCTCTTTGCCACCTCTTCCCTTGACGTGCCAGTGATCCTTGGTTTTCCGTGGTTGCAGAAGCACAATCCGCACATTGACTGGGCAGGGAAAAAAGTAGCGAGTTGGAGTTTGTTTTGTCTCGCCAACTGTTTAAAGTCAGCTCTGTCCTCGGGGGCTTTTGTTTCTCCTCCAGTGGTTGTCTCCCCCCCTGACCTTTCCTCTGTCCCTCCTGAATATCATGATCTACAAGAAGTGTTCAGTAAAGACAGGGCTCTGTCGCTGCCTCCTCATCGGCCCTATGATTGTGCTATTGATCTCCTCCCCGGTGCCCCTCTGCCCTCCAGCCGTCTCTATAACCTGTCCCGTTCGGAGAGGGGGACTATGGAGACGTACGTCCGGGATTCGCTGGCGGCCGGTCTCATTCGTCCTTCTTCTTCACCGGTGGCCGCTGGTTTCTTTTTTGTTTCTAAAAAGGATGCGTCGCTCCGGCCGTGCATTGATTATAGGGGCCTTAATGCGATCACGATTAGGAACAGGTATCCCCTGCCTTTGATCAGTTCAGCTTTCGAACCCCTCCACGGGGCCACTGTCTTCTCTAAGTTGGACTTGAGGAATGCATACCACCTTGTCCGCATAAGGGAGGGTGACGAGTGGAAGACTGCTTTTAACACTCCTCTGGGGCATTTTGAATACCTGGTGATGCCGTTTGGCCTCACCAATGCCCCTGCAGTCTTCCAGGCACTGGTGAATGACGTGCTCCGGGATTTTTTGAATGTTTTTGTGTTTGTTTATCTGGACGACATTCTGATTTTTTCTCAGTCCCTTGAGGAACATCGGGTGCATGTCCGGAGTGTGCTGCAGCGACTGTTGGAGAACCGCCTTTATGTGAAGGCCGAGAAGTGTGACTTTCATGTCTCGTCTATCTCGTTTCTGGGCTACTTACTGGCGGAAGGGCAGGTGAAGACGGACCCTGTAAAAGTTAAGGCAGTGGTGGAGTGGCCCGTTCCTGGTTCGCGTAGACAGCTGCAGCAGTTCCTTGGCTTCGCAAATTTCTACAGGCGTTTTGTCAGGGACTACAGTCGGGTGGCTGCGCCTCTCACTCGCCTTACTTCCTCCCGGGTCCCCTTCGTTTGGTCCCCCGAGGCTCACTCGGCCTTTGCCACACTCAAGCGACTTTTCACTTCGGCTCCTGTTTTAGTCCATCCTGACACGAGTAGGCAGTTTGTGGTGGAGGTTGATGCTTCAAGTGTGGGGGTGGGGGCTGTGCTGTCTCAGCGTTCTGGTCCTCGTGGCAAGCTCCAGCCCTGCGCCTATTTTTCTCGACGCCTTTCTCCTGCCGAACAGAACTATGACGTTGGGGATAGGGAGCTCCTGGCCATTAAGTTGGCTTTGGAGGAGTGGCGCCACTGGCTGGAGGGGTCGGAACATCCATTTATCATCTGGACAGATCACAAGAATCTGACTTATCTCAGAACGGCTGAAAGACTGAACTCCCGCCAGGCTCGGTGGTCCCTTTTCTTTGCTCGATTTAACTTTGATATTTCCTATCGCCCTGGTTCCAGGAATCTTAAACCCGATGCTCTGTCTCGCCAGTACTCCTCGGACTCGGACTCCCGGGACCCGGAGCTCATTCTCCCTTCCACCTGCAGGATTGGCTCCCTCACCTGGGATGTGGAGGAGGCTATACGCCACGGACTACGGGACGACGTTGATCCGGGAACCGGCCCGCCCGGTCGGCGTTTTGTGCCCTCTGCCGCCCGGTCGGCTGTTATCCATTGGATCCATACAGCCCGGTTTACTTGCCATCCGGGAGTGAGTAGGACCACGGCTTTGTTGAAGAGGTATTTCTGGTGGCGTTCTATGGACAAGGATGTGAAGGCTTATGTAGCTGCCTGTTCCGTTTGTGCCCGTAACAAGACCTCTAATCGGCCCCCGTCTGGCTTACTCCGACCGCTGAGTACCCCGCATAGGCCTTGGTCTCATATCGCCTTGGATTTTGTTACCGGCCTCCCAGCCTCTTCGGGGAAGACGGTGGTTCTGTCCATAGTTGATCGGTTTTCCAAGGCGGCTCACTTCGTGGCCCTGGACAAGCTGCCGACGGCTGCAGAGACCACCCAGCTCCTTACAGACCATGTGTTCCGTCTTCATGGCATACCCTCAGAGATTGTGTCTGACAGGGGGCCTCAGTTTGTCTCCCGAGTGTGGAAGGCCTTCTGTACGGCCCTGGGTGCCAAGGTTAACTTGAGTTCTGGTTTCCATCCGCAGACCAATGGCCAGACTGAGCGTTTGAACCAGGAGTTGGAATCCGCTCTTCGCTGCGTCTCGTCACTGAACCCGGCGGCCTGGTCGTCTCAGTTGCCTTGGGTGGAGTATGCCCATAATTCTCTCACGTCTTCGGCGACGGGTTTGTCGCCCTTTGAGGCCTCGCTGGGATATCAGCCACCGTTGTTCCCAGAGGATGGGGCGGATTTGGCTGTTCCTTCGGTCCAGCATCACCTTCAACGCTGCCGGCGGGTGTGGCGGAGGGTCCGGCGGGCTCTCCTTGCAACTGTCGACCGGCAACGGGATTATGCGGATCGTCGCCGCTCTGTCGCTCCGGCGTATCGGCCTGGACAACGGGTGTGGCTTTGTGCTAAGGACATTCCCTTGCGGTCGCTTTCTCGAAAGTTGGCTCCCCGCTATGTTGGCCCCTATGAGATCACTGCTGTCGTCGGCCCCTCGGCGGTCCGTCTCAGGCTCCCGGCTTCCTGGCGTGTCCATCCGACGTTTCACGTCTCTCAGGTCAAGCCGGTCCGTAGCAGTCCTCTGTGTCCACCGCCTGTTCCCCCGCCTCCCGCCCGGCTCGTGGACGGTCATCCGGCCTATTCGGTCCGGCGGATCGTTGACGTGCGCCGCCGTGGTCGTGGTGTCCAGTACCTGGTGGACTGGGAGGGGTATGGGCCTGAGGAGCGTTCTTGGGTTCCCCGGTCGCTCGTTCTGGACCCGTCTCTGATCGCTGCGTTTCGTTCCTCCCCTCGCAGGGCCCGGTCTGGGGGGTCGCCGGGTGGCGGCCCTTGAGGGGGAGGTACTGTCATATGCTGTGGGAGTGTCTGGTTGGGCGTGGTCCAGGTTCCTGTCATTTGTCCCTGGGAGTGGAGTTGGCCAGCTCATCACCTGTTGTCAATCTCCGGGGCTCCACCTAGAGGGTTTTTAAGCCAGCACGGCCTGCCACTCCTCGCCAGTTCGTCCTGCTACCATCTGTGGTAAACTCGGCCTCCTCTGAGCTCTGACTCTGTATATCTGGACCTTGGGTTAATATGTTTTTGTTTCCTGTATTCTTCAGATTCTCCACCCATCGCACTCACCAGTAGTGCTGTTTTTGGTCTCCATCCTGTCCTCCCATCTGCTCGGAACCCGAGGATTATATACTCCACTTCTCCTCAGCCTGCCCTTCAGTCTGTATTCTCCATCTCTTCGAAATCTGGACCGGACTCTCCACTCTTGACCCTCTTTGGAATACACCCCTGGCAGCCTTTTCCCCGTTAAATGACTAGGGTCGCCAAGTAAGCCCAAGACTATTCACTGGCACTCCGTACCTTTGTCCCTTACTCGTTTGTTTCCCATTCAGTAACATTTCTCCCCTGTGTTTACAGAAGTTCCCGTTAGAAGTCTCCCCGTGCTCTACGCCGGTTTCTCCGCCCACGGATTTCCTTTAGTTTTCTGCGTATGGTTTTTGTTAAACCCAGTTCCGTTCACGTTTTGTTCTTTTCAATAAATTATACACAGTTCTAAGCAAATTGAGTCTGCTCTTGAGTCCACCGCATTCTCGTCCGTGACAGGAGGTGGCAGAGTTGAAGATGTTATGATTATCAGTGGAAGTGACAGTAGCTATATTGAGCAAATATGGAGCTGCCAGGCAGGAGGAAAATAGGAAGACCACAGAGAAGATTCATGGATGTAGTAAGGGAGGACATGTGGAAGCTGGCGTGACAGAAGAGAATGCTCAACGTAGGGGGAGATGGAGTAATGCTGCAGGTTGAACATATCCGGTCGTTAAGTCTGACGTCACTAGCCGTGTCTGGGCCTAAACTCTGCTGCAGGTCCATATATCAAACGATCACTATGGCATTACTGAGAGTTGAAAAACTGTCTAAAGTCTTTCATCTTTAATAAAATGATCAGCGTTCTGCTCTACCAGGTGTAACAATTGAGTTTAACATCCAGGCATCCATGAAAACGGAATTTATGACATTTAACGGAGTTAGAAGTTAGCAGGGAGTTAGCTCGCTAGCTTCTATCTAAATACAATATAGCATGTCCTGACTGCGGGGTTTTGGAAACAAATTAAAACGTACAGCTCTGTTATCACTTCCAACATAAATGAAGACAGAAAACTAAACAGCAGTGACGTTTGTAGGGTTACTGAAGTTTGGCTAGCTGGTATATAATGATGTGCTACGTGACCGCTAGCGACACAGCTATGTTAGCATAATATAAGCGGTATATTAAGATTAGCGGTAATAAAAGCCGAGGGAGGTCAACAGTGATCACTGACTGTTTTAGGAGCTTTTTGAGTTTAAATAGAAGAAAATACAAAACATTAAACATGTTAACAACACAAAAGCCATATTAAACGCAGACTACTTTAGGCCCGGAAGTAGGATTTGTCACGTCATCACTTAACGACCGGATAGACATAAAAAAGATAACAGATATAGCACCTGGGTCTGAAAAGCAAAGCAAATTGGAAGTGCTGTAAAACTTGTACTTTTTAATGGCCAAACTGGGAGCCAACCCTCAGCTGTCGTGCTTTGTGACCTCAGTAAACACTTATCTGATGAAAGTGTTTACTGAGGTCATGTTAAAGTGAATAGAACATGAAGTTAATTTTGTAAATTACGGTCATTATTAGAGTCAGAAAGAAGGATTATCCAGCGTCTGCTCCGCTTGAGTAAATGACAGTCAGTTGCACGTCTTTGTCACTTGCTCCCTGCATCCAGCTTTAAAACACCACGAGTGTAATGGCAAAAATACCCTCTTATTAGGTTTCATAATGGGACTTTACTGACCAAGAGGTAACATCACAGTGGCTCCATCCATCTTTCATACTGTCTAGGGTTGTCAGCAAATGAGCCAGCTAACAAAATGCATCCGCACAAAGAAAAACACTGCTCCTTCTAAGGGGTTTCTGGATGTGCTAATATTTCAGTGCCATCCTTGAAAGGGGTTGAACTGTAGCAAAACCCCATCTGCATGACTGATGGTGAATGGCAGTAATAGCTAAATGTTTATTTTCATTAGCCAGATAAAAACCTTTGTCTTAGTCCTGTTTTCTCATGAATGAGAGCAAAAAACATGTAAACATAGTAATTGGGAACTTGGAAGGTCACAGCTGTGCACAAAGGATATTTGTATATATGTGGCCAACTCTGCTCTTCACAGAACTGCTGTGAGACTGGCTAAAAATGCCAGGATATCGCCTACTAAATCATTGCAGTGAATTAGATAAAGTTATTAACATAATGGTTTTCTAGTGTGAACAGCTTGTGAGCTTTACATTGTGCTATAGTGATGGTGCTTCTTGAAGTACACTGCCAGCTGGTTTTTGACTACAGTGTGGTCCTTAAGTGTGGTGGCAGCTTCCTGCACACTGTTTGAACCTTCTAGCCATTGGAAAGTGTGTGTAATCAGTGTGTGTGTGTGTGTGTGTGTGTGTGTGTGTGTGTGTGTGTGTGTGTGTGTGTGTGTGTGTGTGTGTGTGTGTGTGTGTGCAGGGTCATTGAGGAGTAATAGGATTGCTCGGCCCCGCTCCTTCTCTGGACACCCTGGCAAAGACAGGCCTCCTAAATCATCCTCACATCTCTGAGCAAGATGGAGGACCTGGCATAGGCTCTCCCCGCCCTGTATCCCCGCTGCAGCCGTAACTACTCACCCCGCTGTGGTGCTGTGATTTTCCTGCAACCTGCAGGAAGACTGGAATAATATCTACTCAGCATTCTGTAAATATCCGCTGGGAGAAAGTACTCCTGTTCATCGCAGCTGTGCCACATTTAGTGTTTAGGGGCTCGGCTGCTCATCCTAAACTTCTGCTGTTTGTTATTGAACTTTTCATCCTATGACTCCTAAGAAGGATGCGACACGTTAGGTGAAGGAGCCTACTCAGCTGCTGTAATTTATTATTCATGTTCTGTACGCGCTTTCTCCTGTTCAGGGTCGTAAAGAGGCTGAAGCCATTTAAACCTGATGTCTGCATATGACAGCTTTTGCTGGTAAAAAGAAAAAGAAAAAAACGCTTTGAGACAATGAGGACTTGTTTCAAGGTACTTCTTTTAAATTCAAGACATTAAGGTAGTTCAGTCAAGTGGCACAGAAAGTCAAAGTTGCCCTTTTTTCTTCTTTCTTATGTGTTTAGTCCCAAATGGGAAGCAGTATTGGCCCAGAACATAAAAGCAGTGGTTGGGTCTTTATGTATTTTTGATGAAAACAAATGCAGAGGTCCGCAGACACCAAAGTGTCACCAAAGATTTCTTTTAAAAAAAGAGCAGATTACAGATTATTGTAGTCCATCCTTACTAGACCAGATAAGACATGCAGCAAATGTGAGCATGACGAGTAAAAACCAATCAGGTCAAGTGAGATATCGTGTGAATGGCACAGATGGACAGCATGAAAATATAATGCCTCTGGCCACGGCTGTCGCCAGCAGGGACAGTGTGCCACTCAGCCTCGCCCACAGTTTTCCCAGCAGTTACTTGCTTATTGTAACAAGAAAAAAAAATCCACAGCAGCCCCAGAAGGATTATCCACGTAGATCTCCATTTCAAAAGAGATGTTTGTAAAACTAATGTGACAGGAAGCTTCCAGCTGGAAATAAGGCCATTTTGACACACTGCCTGTTATTAATTTCAACCCATGAAAGTTCCTCCTCGACAGTGCCGATGTTATGGACGGGCTCTGGGGGCCCAGGACCATCCTAAAGGTCACTATGCCCCATCAGCTGAATTCTAATGATGTGTTTTTGGAACTGTAAGTAAAACTCTGTTGTATTTTTGGTAATGAGAGGTTAACCATCCACATTCCTGATAAGATTTTGCAGTAACAAACAAAGTTTATTACTGGTTAATGTAACTTGTTGCATCTGCAGCAAGATGGTGGCATGACCGAGCAGGACTTTGGAGCACATGGGGGGATGCAAGTAAAACTTTGCAAAGTACCCCTCATGTCTCTTTGGAACTAAAAGGAGGTGATTCATCAGCTTGTGAGGCTAGTTTTAAAACTAGCTGATCTCACTCGATTTCACTCCAAAATTGCTAAACAAATGGAAATGCGCTGAGGGTGTTCAGAATTTAAAGTCAGTGACCCAAACGTCCCAGTGTGTGGTGAGTTCATTAATCTACTTCTGCAGTCGGAGAAAATGTCTCTCCTGCTTTTTTACACTATACTTTACACTTTCTTAACATTTGTAACTGTGGCGAGATTTTCATTTTAGTGTGCTAAATGTGTGCAGGCTCATGATGTGGCTTAAGGTAGGTTTTTATTCTTGAATTTGTCGTGTAGCCTGTAAAAGTTTCCCCTCTGATTTGTGGACACGGCTTGTGTGATTGCACGTAGGCGACAGTATGAATGCAGTTGTTAAATGGGATGCTAACTTATCCTTGGAATAAAACTGTCAACTGTTCCTTTATCACAACAAAATGCTAAACAGCATCCACCTTTAAATCACCTAGAAAGTGGCCACCGAGAAAGTGCTCTCAGCAATGAATAACTTGAAGCCTTAATAGAATTTAATTCAATTCCATTCAGTTTTATTTATACCGCATTCACAACAATAGTCACCTCAAGGCGCTTTACATTGTAAGGTAGACCCTACAATAATACATAGAGAAAAACCCAACAATCATATGACCCCCTATGAGCAATCACTTTGGCGACAGTGGGAAGGAAAAACTCCCTTTTAACAGGAAGAAACCTCCGGCAGAACCAGGCTCAGAGAGGGGCGGGGCCATCTGATGTGACCATTTGGGGTGAGGGGAGTAAGACTAGATAAAAGACATACAAAAGAGCCAGAGATTAATAACAAGTAATGATTCAATCTAAACAGGATTCAAACACAAATATATTTTCAGTGCTTGATGATAGGTGATTAGGTTTTGGGACTTTTTTGTGTGTTTTTTTTCCACATCCACAGGTTGATTATACAGTGCACAGATCAGCGTCTCCTAAATTTTGATGCTGAACCCGTCTGGATATTTTCTTAATGTGACTTGATTGGCCGATGCCTGTGCTGGCTTGAAATGTAACTTTTTAGTGCAAATAACCAGAAAAAAAGTCTTGCAGTGGATCCACAATTCAGTCCGGTAACATGTGACATCACTGCATGTAAAGTGAGTACGAAGAGCACTGACGGCTAATCCTGTCTAAGAGGAACGTCTGGAGCTTCTGGATTGGGTTAATTTGAAAATGTCAGAGATTACAGCACGTTTATTGCCCCGAATGGCTAAAATTGGTTCCTGCAGGTTTGTGGTTTTATATTGTGGTATTTCTCCTTTGACTCATGAAGGAAATATGAGTACGTCTTCCACTCCTGAAGATCTGCTGGTGATGGTCTTATTAGTGTTTCTGAGTTCTGTTTTCTACTGACCAAAGGCCAAGTGAGTGGAACGAGCTGCAGAGAGATTATTTCTCAGTGAAAGTGAAGCCTTTTGCTGTAACACATCAGTCTATTGGAAAGTGGTGATGCTTCGATAAAGTTGGCCGTTCTAGTTCAGCTCAATTCAAAGCCGCTTTCAAACTATCAATTAGACAGATTTAGACAGTTATCATGTGACGGTAATTAGCTCAACAATGCCAAATTTATCTTATCAGCAGCAGATAATTAATAAATCTGAGAATGTACCATGAAGTTTATCGTTAGTCACTCAAGCCTCACAGAGTTATCAGCATGAGCAGCACGGCTGTTCTCCTCTTCTTCTAAGCTATGATGAAATTTTTAATTTGGAATATTTACATATTCATGCTTTTATTTCCCCTCTTTCCCTCTCTGCCTCCCAGCTTCCACTTTTCACTCGAGGCTGTGTGGTTTTCTGTCACTGCACGTCACAGGCAGACTTGCTGTTTGCTGCTCCAAACAGAGATAGGTGAACTTTTACAGGGGTTTGGACCAAGAAACAGAATTTGCACTGCACCTTATCAGGCTACCAACACGGCTGAGTCTTATCAGCTGGTATTTTGTCTCTGGAGCTTATATGTGGAATGAGCAAAATGGGGAAATATTTAGAAAGATCCCATGGTGATGAACTGGGCATAGCATACAAGATCCTACAGTTAAGGGGGAAAAAAGCCTCCGCAGTCGAGGTTTCCAGAGGCAAAACACCGCCGAGCATGGAGAGATTAAAGCAGCTGGCTCTTTATTTATCAGGAGAAACGAGTGCTGCCGTGTGCCACCACTGCTGTCAATCCATCAAGATCTCTGTCAGCATTTTCCTCTGGTGGTGTTCAAACTGCAGCACGACAACAGGAAACAGGAAATCAAAGCATTAGCACAATTTAGTGATAGCAATTTAATTGCCTCTGGAACAAAAATTGGATTAATGAGAATGATTTTTTTTTCATTATTGTGATAAAGCTTCCAAAACAAAACAGACACAGTTGCTGCAGTCAGGACCAGAATACTGATCAGGATAAAGGGGAGAGAAAGAATCCCAGTTAAAAACTGTACTCATTACCAGCCTGGATTATGTACTGGGCAAAGTGGGCAAAAATCAAGGATGGTCAATTGGATTATAGTTTTATTAACCTGACAGTGTGGGTCTACATGGCAGACTACCCTGTTAATACACATGGTGGTATAAGTACATGTGTTAGTTCTAAAGTCTAATAGAGCTTTCTTATTGGTAGGCAGTGTCCAGATGTGAAACGCTCACACTTATTTATTACGAGATGACACAGCCTGAGGGTTGGAAATGTGCGAACAGCCACCTTCCTAATGGCAGCGGATCCAGTGAGTGTGCTCGGTCGTGCAGGTAGGCCAGAGGTCTTTAGCATGAAGCAAGACGGGGGGCTTAGCATAGTCACCTCAGGTTTGAATCCATGTTTTCAGTGTTATGAAGGTGGCTTAAAGATGAAGCTGTGATACCAATAAGTACCCTATCATACCATAAACATGCACGTTTGCAAGCTTCCCAAAATGATTTTCTGTATCCCTTACGTTGATATAATGTTGATGGTTTTTGCTTTTACAACATCGTTTAATGTAGTTTGATTTAGAACAGGGGTGTCAAACTCCAGTACTTGAGGGCCGGTGTCCTGAAACTTTTCCATGTGTCCCTGTGCCAACATACCCGCATAAAATTAGTAGCAAGAGTATAGAACTTGACTGCCTGCTGAAGTGGCAACCCCTAACCCTACTCACGTAAAATGTGTTTGGAAAAATTTTGTTCTAAAAGTACTTTTATTGCATCGTGTTCATTCACTTATGAGCTGCTGTAACATGAATCAAATTGTCAACTCAGTTCTACAGAGTCTTGCTAATGACTTACTAATTTTATTCAGGTGTGTTGCAACAGAGACTGGAGTTTGAGACAGCAGTGAGTCGAAACCTGAGCACTGTACTTTGAAACAACTTAATTTTTCAAACCTTTCTTCATCACACTTGGTACCCAAACTCAGGTGGGGGTGATGATATCGTCCCCCTGACCTGTCGTCCGGCTCCTTGCCGTAGCATGTGTCGTCAGTCTCTAGCTGTGAGATCAGTTATCAGTTATCAACAACAACAACAACAAGATCCCAGTTGTTGTTGTTGTTGTTGTTTGTGAATGTTGGGTATCGAAAATTCCATTCCATATTCCAATTCCAGTAGGCTTGGTTAGCATGTGTCTAGCCTAGGACCCTTACTGGATACGAACTTGCGACTCCCACTCCGAAGGCGTGTATTACACTTAACAATATAATGTTCTGTTAAATCAAATTAATTTACTTTTGGAAATCCTGCTAAATAATGAAAGTGGTGCATTTTAAATTCTGTGAGTATCGTTCGTTGGTAAAATAATAATTAGAAAAAATGTTGAGGACAAATAAGTCAGCAAATCTAATAAGTTATTGGGGCAGAAACTAATTTGAAAATCTTCCCCCTGAAGGCACAAAAACATACTGTTCTCTCAAGAACTGCAGTGATGTCTTTTTTCTTTTTCTTTTTACAAAAAGATGAGAACTTTCAGAAAGTTGGACTTTTTTTTTTTTAAACTACAAGTCTTCGTTCTGTATGAAGTCAAAAAGGGAGGACCTTGATATCGTCCTCTCAGACGCCCCACCATTCTGCTGTTCAAACCATCTGTTTCCATTGGGCTCGAACTGTAACATCAGCAGTCTTGTAAGTTCACTACAAGTCACGCTATGTGACACGCATAAACTTTTTTGTTTTCTTTTTCTTGCAGCCTCTTGTAGAATCTGCAGAATGAAGGCAAAGATGCACCACTGTTACTTCTCTGCATTCCCCATGGTTCGATCACAACAACAGCTGGAGGACAAATATACAAGCAAGTATCTGCTGCCAAAATTGAACTAGATTTTTCTTCTTTGCTACATCTAGTTTGATTTATTTATTTATTTTTTAAGTACAGAAACCAGGAGAAACAGTATACAAGATGGGTGTAGTCTCTGGGTCTCCTGGTTTCAAAAACACTTGTAATAGTAAAACAGAAAACCAGACCTCCTCACTCTTGTGACCTCTGTAACCAAGTTTCTGATGATTTTGTCCTCAATCAGTAGTTTCAGGTCATAGTGAATAAAAGATGAGATCATCTGTAAACGATGTCCATCGCTAGAGTGAGAAAGGAGTCGTTATTCAGGGCGTACTCTGAATACCACCCTTTTAAACAGTAACTGTAACGGAATACAGTTACTCATATTTTGTCTTTTAAATACGTAATGCGGTACATGTATTCCGTTACTCCCCAACACTGGCTGTACATTACATTCCTATTGGTTGATTAGCAGACATCCTATTTTGTCACAATTCTTTCATGTTGGTTACAGTGTATACAAACTGAAGCTTGACCAAGACAGAACAAAAAAAGAATAGCTGTAAAAAAATAATAACCCACAAATACTCAGGATGTCAATTGTGGTATTTTTTTATTATGAGAGAAATACACCTTGACATTGTTTATCACCTTGTTGGTGAGAATAAAACATAAATAAAACATTCTTACAAAATGCTTCAATAAATCACAAGTCAATTATTTTTTACAAGTAATTTGTATTATACATAAATCATATTTACACATTTGCCCTTTTTTTTCTTCTTTTTTTTTTTACATTGCTGAGAACGAAACAACTGTGTACCAGTTGAATAGTACAAACATTTCCTTCCTTTCAAAGCAGAGGTATAAAAGCTCTCCTCTCTCCTGAGAAGACGCTGGGTTTTACTCTAGTGCATTTTATCATTAAGATTTAAGGCTACGCAGGGTTCACCTAATGGACACACTCGTCTCTCGGACAGGCTTATCATCATCACTGGTGAGGGAGTTCATTTTCCCGACTTGTGTCTGCTGATTGTCCCTTACAGAGGTCTGTGGTTCTGCCAAGTCGCTTCCTCCAACCTTTTTATTCCCCCCACATTAAAGCTGCTGCTGACTGGTTACACTGAATAACCAATTACAATCTCTGACAACTTATTTGTTTCTGCAGTCAATTACAAATGCCGTGGGGAAAAATGTCGCAGAGTGTGAGAGCCCACGCTCATCACATTATCTCTGACCTGCTGAGAAAAAAATACATCAATTTCTCACAGCAGGAGTCACAGGGGGAAAAAAACAAAACAAAAAACTAAACAGTTTCATACTTTCTGGTTGTTGCTGTTGTGTGAGGGAGGGAAATTATTTAGTTATAGGTGCAGTGCTCCCTAGTGGTCAAAACACACCTTAAAGCAACACCAAAAGTCTACCCCTCTCCGTTTCTTTGACAGGATTACACCAAAGCCATAAACAAAAGACATGAAGCAACTAATTGGCAGGCCGCATAAGCCTCTTACAAGACACACTATAATAAACCAGCCTGGATGTGAAGTCAAATCCTCAACACAAGACAGCGAGTTAACAAACAAGCACTTAAACGTGAGAAAAAGAGGCAGCAAGGAAGCAGTTCGGCAATGCTGCTCTGCCTTTCATGGGAAGAGGATCCTTTTTAAACGTCTCTTTGTCCTTCCTACCTGTCCCGCAGGTAGTCCTGCCCACAGCGTGCGCTTCGCAGGTCTTAAATATTAAGACGGGTCATCTTTGAAAAACTCCATAAAAGCTCACAGCCCCTTATTTAATCCACTTAAACACTTTAACCGTCTTTGGATCATTTTGCCCTTGATTAAAAAAAAAGAAATCATATTTCCTCGTATCTCACACCGATTAAAAATAAACGTGTTAACATTTTTAGGACAAAGTGCTCAAAAACACTGATGAGTGCTGACTAATCTGAAATGATCAGAGACTCACGAGCTACCTGCTGAGTCGGTTTAGTCACGAAACAACAACAGAACATATTTGTAGCTAATGTCCACTCTCATTCCCTCTAAGCGGTTGCTTTGTCCGTAAATTAACGGCCTCCGTTCCTACGACCAGCAGCTGTGTGCATCTGCAGAATCTATTATGGGAACTGAAAGGAGGCGAAAGAGAGAGTTGATCTCTTTAACACACAGAAACCATTAGTATGCTACCTGAAGAGTTACATGCAATTAAAAAAAACGAAGGAAAGCCCTGCTTGTCGGCGTTCAGATGAAAGATGAGGGCTGCATAAAAGCCCATTGACAGGCAGATGAAACGACAATCGAGCCAATATCCATCCAAGACTCTAAAACACACTAAAGGATATGAATTGAGCCATTAGACAGAGAGAGATAACTCTCAATCCTTTCATTACTGAGCGTCTAAGAAAATACACATCTGAAGAGCTTCACTCCAAATTGGAGATAGCCATAATTCAAATAAATTAAAACCTCATTAAGGAACATGATTGATGGCATGAAGTCATCATTAAGGATTACACAAGTTAGCCAATTCCCTTTTGCTTGCAAACTGGGGACAGACTCGGCGGATCTAATCGCATCTGCTTTTTGAACACTCGACGCGAACGCCGGGCTATGATTCACTGCGACTGAAGCACTGAAACGGCTTTGGACTCTCTCTGATTAAGAAATGTTGCTAGGACCCGTAAGTTCCCCCCCCCCGTGGGTTCAGTCATCAATTAGCTGTCAATGAATATGATTAGGTGTGAGGAGTTTCCAGTGCCACAGGGAGCTCGCTGACATTCACAGTGGCATTTGGATTTGTCTGTGTCTTTGAACGTGTGGTTAAAGTCGCATGGAAAAGGCCCTGCTTCTGTAAATTAACATCACAGCCTGCTGGTGCGGGGCTCTAGGAAAAAAGGCAGCCGTAACACACGAGCCCCTGACAGACTTGGAAGAGCCTGAAAGGCAATTCGCTGTGAAACGCTTTCAGCGTGATACTGAGCTGTCACAGATGTCTGATTTTTCAAAATGAAGAAATTCGAACCATTTATTTGGAAAAGGAAAAGATGAATTTTGGACATAGAATAACGAAAAAGTGCAGAGCCAGTCCATCCTTCCCACTTTAGCTACTGAACTGAATCCTAAACGCACACCACAGCAGAGCCTAATATATCCTAATTCCCAACAAACTAAAAGCTGTGGTATTTGATTTTAAAATGTATCTTCTTCCATGTAATGTTAAACAGCTCTATGTTATGACATGGAAAATTAACTAAAAGCCTTTTCAAGGTGATTCAAAAAGCCTGTGTGCGCAGGTGAATGTGTTACTACTTGGCAGCACATTCCACTGTCAGAGTGGTTTGATGGGTTCATGGTAATGATGAGGAGGAGGAGGAGGAGGAGGAGGAGGAGAGCCACTTGTCTCAGCAGAAAAAAATCTCTCCATCCAGAGGCGGCTCTGGAAGGGGCTGGGAGTCTGTGAAGAGGAGAACAGGAGTCAGCATCACCCCGAAAACACAGGATTTTGATTTCTGATCAGTTGCCGGTGACGTTTCACCTTATACACATCAGGATTTTGCAACCCACAAATATTCTCTAAATGCCAAAACGAGAACTAAATGCTTCCAAAATGCAACTCATGGCTGAAATTTAGTAACAGCAACATATTTGCAGAAACTCCCAGCTTGTTTTTCTTCAAGGACAATAGGCTTGTCCTCCATTTTCCATTGCTGGAGGCCAAAAGAGAAACCACAGTCTACGAGAGAATCTGAGTTATAAGGCTTTTGTAACATAGTGTCACCAAATTTTGCACAGAAATTGAAATATGAGTTCCAAATAATTCAGAGTTGCCCGTATCACTGCTGCAAGAACACTTGTCTGAATAGTGTCCACACTGCATGAACCCGGGAGGTCAGAGTTCCTGCAACACAGGGTGTGCCTGTGTGCCTCAGGGTGAGTACTGTCCAGCACCAGCAGCCTTTACATTTACAGTGATTAGCCCAGAAGCAGCAACTGGCAAATTTGTGTTGGAACTGAACACAGAGAAAAAGACCAAGAATAAAGTCCAGGCTTTATTAAGCCTTTATGCCTCTAAGCTGTTATGGAAGTAACACAAGTGAAAATGTTCAAAATTCTATAGCATTTCCTCTAATCTTTCTGAGCCATCCAGGAAATTATAGTGGGGAAAATGCAAGAGAAAATGGTGACGCTGAAATGGAATTACACCCAAAGAAGATCTGAAATGGTTTAGTGGACACCCTTTTTGTCACTGATGTTTATTTGCTGCTAATTTAAACATAAACAATTCATTACTCAAGGGTGGTGGTTGTCATCAATGACACCGTAGCTTCTGTTTAAGCTCTTAGTAACACGTACTGAAAACTGTTACTGGTGGAGCTGTATAATGAAGCTGGCCAGTATGGGTTAACTGCATAGTCTAAATTCAACACTATAGTATCTCTTTTTGAACTCTGCTGCCATTAAGAGACCCACAACACACAGCAAACACACTGCTGCAGTCACAGCTGGGTAGGATATTAGCATTCCCCTTTGGGCACTTTAATGCAAACACAAAATAAACTCCTAAAGATATGTTGTTACCAACAGGGAGTCCCAACTGTGTGGCCTTATGCTGGCTCACTGCTCATTTCAGAACCATCAGTTCACATCTACATGTAGTTCATGTGTTTTATAACAAGTGTAGTTCTTCTGTGTCAGACATAAGCTCACTTCTAACAGTGTTCAAGATCCCCCTAAAAATGTAGGACAGTTGAATAATTTACTTTTGTGACTAATTGAATATTGTAACAAATTTAAGCTCCATGTGAGACCTCGTGACAGCCTGAGCAGATCTGAGCATGTGACCAAAATTACACGTCTGCTTCTCACTGAGCTCACAGTTTTTTCAAGTCTGCTTTAAAACAAGATTGGCTTCAGATCATTCTGATCAATTTCATTGTGACAGAACATATCAGGCCAACAGCTGACACAGAAAGTGGTTTAATATGGTGCAATATAGTGTTTACATGCAGGGATGCACAATGTATTTCTAATCACTGATCAGCTCTCTAAAGGTGGATTTTCTTTTTAAGTGTTATTTATTCATTAAGCATTTGCATTTTAAAAAATTCAGAAAGAAGCTGTTCAGATCAGAAGCAGACATTTCTACAAAGAGCAGAAGCATACGTCACCGCATATGTACATCAACATTGTGGACTTGTGCAGGAAAAATGCTCAAATTTTCTTTAATTGGATTAGGAAACGGAATATTTCTCCACTCTGAATCCAATGCAAATGTAACTAATTCTGGACCCGTTTCTTTCTGGCTGAGGTATTTATATGGAGCCTTTTTATTCTGTTTGTAGTTCTAATGCAGTTAGACTAGAAACACCATCATGCATGTAAACTGGGCAGTAGGAAAACAGGAAACTCCCTGTTCATGTTCTTCCAATAGGGGAAAACAAAAGATAAAATCTAGTCTTCGTGTTTGTAATGTATATTCCAACGTTAGCCAGGTGCATATATCAACTCAAGCGGCTCTCTCCTAAAATATCTTCTTTTTAGTTTACATTTTCATTCTGTTTCCTGAGGCAGTGTCATCAAACTGAGCTGTCGTGGTGGGATAGTAACACAAAGATTGAATTTTGCACCAAAAAAAAAAGGTAAAACTTTGAAACATTCTCCTTTCATACGTCTAACTCCGACTTGGCTTCAGATTAGATACTTAAGAGCATACATTTAAACAGAATAAACAGTTTGGATTTTGTCTCCAATCATTTCCGTGGTGGTTTCTCTGAAGTGCTGCAGTTTAGCAGAAAAAAATTCTAACTTTATAAGGTCAAAAAAATTATTATTTTTTCTACATTAGTCATAAAGAACACTAACTTTTTTGGCTGGTTGTGACAGATGATGCACTGTGGCAGGAAACAAAAAACTACCTTGAAACTTTGCACTAAGCTGTAGACCTGACATATCCTTCCTTCTTCTTCCATTATCCATCCATCCACATGTCTACCAATAATGTCTCCTTTTCAATAATAACTAAACACAGTACATCCTTGACAAAAAGCACTCCACTCCAACCTGCTGACTCACTGTGAAACACTGAACAATTCGACTCGATCCAGCCAGTTTATCATCTTATACCTGCTGACTGTGCGCTCCCCCCTTTGGCCTTTTTCTTCTTCTTCTCCTTCTCCTTCCCATCTTTGCCCTTGTTCTTGGCTAGCTGCAGGAGGCTCTTTGAGATCTGGTTGTTGCCTTCGCTGCCCTTGAGGTTCGTGGAGGATGAGGTAAAGGGATTGAGGCCTTTCCCTTTGGGCTTGGACCGCTGGGGCTGCAGCCTCGGCAGAGAGGAGGAAGAGGAGGAGGAGAACTCCAGCGGGTCCAGCTCCAGAGACTGGGAGCTGCCAGCGAACTCATCAGACGTTGTAGAGGGAGTCCTCTGGAAAGGAAGGAACAAGAGGCGCTTAGGAAGATGAACAGCTGCGGTCTACATCTGTATGTGAATATGCATGAAAGGCTTTTTGCTAAATGATGAGCACGACTGTTTCTAGAAGAGCTCAGTTTTGGAAAATGATCATATTTAGATTTTTTGGAGAAACATAACAGTGCTGTTTGGTTTGCGTTGCAGCGACGCTCGCCAGTTAAAATGTGGCCAAGAGCTTTTTTAAATCCACTTTTAAGAGGACCCAAGTTCAAGCCTCTGCTGTAAGCATCCATAAACATCAACCAGGCTGGAGTGTCATTGAGTGCAAAAAATGAATCCCTCCAGGCTCACACCGTGTTCCCCTGCAGCTGAGGGGCGACAGAAGAGGCGGTTTCCCTGCAGGGATCAGCAGATCGTGTTATCATTATTATGATTTTCAGAGAGTCCCTGCTCACCTCAGCTAGACGCAGGTCCTCCATCTTGTTGAGGTGCCGCTGCATAGCCTCCCTGTCCCTCTCCAGCTTCCTCTGGGCATCTCTCAGTCTCTCCAGGTCCTTCTGGTACTCCTCCTTCTTGTTCTGCAGCTCCTGCTTCTCCTCCTCCAGGTCCTTCTGCCGCTTCAGGATTTCCTCCTCCTGCAGCGGTTGATACAAGTGTAGATTGATTTATTGAACTGACAGACACGTGAGGCGTCACATCGTATGTTTTCAGCTCCTTTCCTTTAGTGGAAACCTGCAATAACTGAGCCTGAATGAATAAAAGCTAATGACTGCCTGATTTAATATTGTGATCACATTCAGTGTCTCAACCTCTCCTTAGTGCACGTTTCCCCATCAGGAAAAAATAAGCTGGAAAAAAAAAAACTGAAGTCTAGACTTTACCAATGCTGACTGAATAATTTCTTGTCTCCTCATATATTAAATCAACTTCATAACTCCACAGGTGCTGCTGCCTGCTGTGCATTATGAAGCTGATCACAACTGCATTTAACTTGTTGATTTTAAACGACATTAAGTTGATTGTGGGCTAAGTATTCAAACTTTGGGGACACACTGCAGGGAATCACACGCGCTGGTGATAATGAGTGTGAAATTCATTTAAACAAACAATGACCCACTCGACAGATGCAAGGATATACTGCTCATATCATCCAAGGTGCAGTCACTACCAGTAAACAAACCATAGACTGCTGCTCTTGTTGCTGTTTACACCTGCAGCATATGATCAGCGTACCACCCTGAACTTTAATCCCTAACCCCATCAAAATAAAATTTCTCCAAAGTCAAAGCAATCAGAAAATACTAACATTGTTATTGCAAGTATCACGATTCAGGTGTGTTTTTTCAAAATGTACGATTAGACGTAACCCTGTGGTGGGTTAGAACTCGAGGGTTAATCCAGAAGTTGTGGCTTTTTAAAAGAACGTTAATCATCTCCATGTCTGCTCGAATAGTTCGGGTTTCTTGTACTGTTGTAATGCTCAAACTCTTAAACATTAGTTTCTTTGCAGATCTGGATAACTAAGTGATCACTATTTTGTAATCATTCTGCCATTTGGCAGTAATTTAATATGGAAAACAATGAGAATAAATTGCACAATTGAGCACTCATGTGTCTCATTCACCCACTTTTTTCTACATCTTAAGTTAACATTCAGACAGATGATGAACGTGTCAAATATCCTTGCCCAAGGATGCTTTGGCACACAGACTGGAGCAGCCAGAAATCAAACCACCAACCTACTAGATGGTTTACTTTACCTCCTGAGCCACAGCTGCCCTAATTCACAAACAGAGAGAATGTTTACTACATGTTGTTCAGCCTTTAGTTAGCGCGACGTTTCAGCCAGCCGTGGAGGTGAATCTACTACCACGCCTTTGCAGCCTTGTCAGGTGAAATTTGACCCTGCAACTTTTCTTTCAGCGTTTCAAGCTTGTCAGTGAAAGCTATATTTGAAGGCAGTGTACCATCTCTTTAAAGCACCACAGAAGACTTTAATGCCCTGCACAAGTACGCATTGTAATTTATCAGATAAAACACTGCATGAGGTGAAACACTGCAGCATGAAACCATCCTGGGGGGTTACTGTCAGAATTATAGCTGCCCTGAAACTATTAATAATAAACAGGGCTAGTGGAAGATGATGCATAGTTACCTGTGCGTGCACCTGTGCCTCCCTCTCAGCGAGCTGCTTTTCCCTGAGCTCCCACTCCTTCTCTCTTCTCCTCTTCTCCTCAGCATGAGCTGCCTGTTGTCTCTGCAGGGATGCCAACTCCTGCCGCTGCTTCTCCAGGCTGCGCTGCTTCTCCTGTTCGATCAGCGAGCTGGGCCGGGAGGACGGTCGTGATAACGATGTGCAAGAGGACGAGCGCTCACTCAGGGCCTGCCGCTGGTCCTCTATGAAACTGTCCTGCTGGACTACCACTGCCTGTGTTAGACAGAGCCACAGAGATTAGGTTAGACATACCCATCCTGTGGATTGTGGGGTATTCTGCACTGGCTCTGTGTGGATGGAGGTCTTTTTTCTGTTCTTTTCATTGGAAAGCTTCACAGACTTGCATCATGTCAGTTCTGATCTGGAGCGCTGGATGTATTGTCCTGCTTAGAAACCATCATACCTGCAGAGTGCTTAGCAGAAGATGCAGGTTGGAGACACTGTGGAGGACCTGCTGTTGAAAAAGAGAGAGCAGTGAGTATAACCTCAAACCTCCGGCTGTGTTCTTGTTATCCAGGAGAAAAATCCACTTCGGCTGCAAGGACAAAGCTCTTTGATGTTGCCTTACTTACTGCTCCACTTGACATGTTAAAACTCACCATTATTGGTAGCGGTGTTTTATACAATATCAATTTATAACAATATGCTGATTTAACTTTACAGAGATCTGACCTTTCCTGCGCTCAGATATTAGCACAGTAACCTTGTATTTGTCATCCGTGTTTACAAGGACTCAAAACTGATCCAAACCACGTTACTGCGAACTAAACAAAACAGCTTTCATAAAGTGACACGTCTGGAGGAAATGTTGTGGTGTCACACAGAATATTTTAATATAATAATAAAAAACTGATTTTACTAAACTTAAAGTTGTTTATAGCTCCACAAACCAAGTATTGCTTTAAAAATCACACTTTGCAGCCACGATAATAAAACCACTGACAGATGAAGTTACAAACGTTGATCTTCTTTGAATCGTTAAGTCTTGCATTATTGTAAATGCTACTTTAATTCACTGACCTACACATCATGACTGACTAAGCACACACATATTATCAAAAGCACACAAACTACCAGGAAAATGTTCCCTGCTTCACTGCAAAAAAATGTTCAGGAATAGCTCAACGAATATGACAAGGAGCCAAAGGCATCAATACACCAGAATAGGACCCATATCTGCAGACAGAGGCATGTACAAAGGGAGGCCATGGAAAGCCTCCTTAACTCGTTTCCCCCTTGGACTTATTCTAACCCTTGTTTTTCTTTGCTAAAGACTGGCTATTCTGACTAAGGAGTAATTTTACTTTTTAAATAAAATAGGAAGAAAAATTGAAGAAATAAAATAATTAGAACTACTTTGGGCATATTTTTATGGTTAATGTTTTATTATACTTAAATAAGTTTATGACTTATTCAAATAAAAGGTTCTAAATACCCATTTTGCCATTTTGCAAAACAGCTCAGGGCTGGATATCAGCTTAAAAATTATTCACAGTGATTTTTGCACAGATTTCCGACAATGTATCTCTTCCTGATCAAATGTTCTGATTTCCTGTTGTTCCTACAGTTGAAAATGCTCCCAAAGCTGCAAAAGTCATGTAGCCTAAGCTCTGCACCATTTATGGTTTTATATCGCGTGCAGCGTTAGCAACATGAAACGCAAACAACTTCACCGACCCACTAACATGGTTTTAGACTTTTAGTCTTGTATTAACTGCTTATTGCTCTTTGATGCTGCAAAAATATCATATTTATTAGTTAAGCCTTATTTCTTCCTGTTATTTTACAGCGCTACGCTGCATGAGCTGCTTCTGATTATTGTGCATTTTAATAACAATTTTCACTTAAAACTCTTCCTACTTTTATTAAATGACAGCTTACTTTGCTTGGCACATGCTCACTTTCACTTTGAGCTATTTTGTTATTTATTACTTAGCAGAGCTTTTTACAGAAACAGCAGTAAATCCCTAAATGTGGGCAGCAGGGTCGTTTAGATTAAGTAAAAACAATTTCAAATTTGAATTTCTAAAAAAAATTTATATGTTGTTATTGATGGAGTATAAAAGTGTTTGATAGGTGGCAAAAGGAAAGCTGTTAGCGGCAAATCAACCTCAACAAGTGAGTAATAATAATTAAACGAGTCGATCAAAACCAAAAGGAGGAAACAGTCCATCACAGTTCTGAGTCATGATCAGTGCTGTGGTTAAAGGTTTGTGGAAGACTTTCAGATTTCAAACTGGGCCGACGCATTCTGGCTGAACTTGAGCTTTACTGCTGTTTGAGACAACACGCTGATTAATGCCGGTAACAATGCCGTTGACACAGGGTTTTGGCAGTTTCTATGTAAACAGCGACTTGAACTGAATTAGACACAGGAAGTCAGTGTTACCTCACTGTTCCTCTTCAGCAGCTGCAGCAGGTTGGCGTTTCCTCCCTGCACACAAACATTAAGACACACTGAGCAAGCTAAAACACAATAATATACTCGCATGCAAACATCTGCTCTTGTGTACAGTGCTCTTGTGGGCCTGTATACTGTATATATCACGGAGCGAATGTGATTAAAGTTGCACATGTGGGTGTGCTGTGAAGTCTAATTGTATCTGGCTATGATTATGTATGACGGATTTAGTGTCGTGCCGCTTTATTTTAAATGGGGACGAGACGAACGGTTCTAAAAAGGTATTTTCAGTTTACAAAAGAACGGCACAGACCAACGTGAATACAATAGAAGATGGAAGGCTGGAATTAACTCTGCATTGTATTTTTTAATGATGACTCGGACTTCTGAACACCGTCCTTTTACTGCTGAACTCTCTTTGAACTTTGGCACCATGCCTGGGGTGAAATGTTAAGAAAAATTAAATGCTTCTCTTCTGTTTTCAGAGAGCAGCATTTACAAGGAATGGCCTGGTGAATAGCTGGCTCCTTTTTCTTTATTAAACAGCACATTACGTTTACTGTAGCCTGTCTCTGCTAAAAGATTCAAGACACAATAATGTGCAGTCCAGCTGCTGGTATATGCAGTATAAATGACTACAAAGGCTGGCATCCAGTGCAGAGCTACAATAGCAGCACCTAAAGGCACTCCATTCATTTCCATCATCTATTGAATCCTACACAACTGATGGTCGCCATTAGCAACGGGACCTGGGAGGAAGAATCAAGAGGCTAATTCATTGGAGGGAGAGAAGCAGTTAAATTCATCTTAATGGTATTGTTAGTGTTGGAGGACAAATGCACCCCCACACATGCCCTCAGGTTCTCTGTGACGTGTAGGGGCACATTGGCTTCAGAGTCAAGGAGAATAACTGGCTGCTGGGATGCAGACCTTCTTTAAAACGCTGTCGGACTCAGTCCTGCGCAGGTCTCCCGCCATATCCTCACTCTCATCTCTGTCTCCACCTGATATAAAGAGAAACCACAGGAAAAAAAGATGTGATCAAGAAGAGTGCTGCAAGACAAAAGGAGAACTCTAAGAGCTAGAATATGAAAAAAGACAAATGTGACTGGAATTCAACCAAAACAACAGGCTATGTCCTCAAAAAAAAACAAAAAAAAACAAACAAACCCAACAACAGTAAGCTGCTCTGCTCAGTCAAAGTCAAATGCTGGGGGAAAAACCAAACCAAAAACAGCTAGGGTGAACAGGAAAGGAAAGCACTGCAGATCACAAGTTCCACATATTTTTGACATTGCCTCCTGGTGACAGCAGCTACAGACTACCAGCACCAAATCATGCCAGGACCTTTAGCTTCTCCACAGCTGTGGCACATCTGCAGGCTGCTTTGCAACCCCCACCACCACCCCAGATCCTCTTTTAATGCTAAAACTTCATCGGTGACAATGTCTGTCATTAATGGCTGTTCTGTTATGGCAGCTCATGTTGCCTTTCCTTCCACATATGTGCACACGGAAGAGCGGGAACGTCCCAGAACAGAGCCAAACCGCCAAATCTAAACTACTGCAGATGGAAATAACAACCTCTTGATTACAATGGCCCAGCCTGAATTATGGTTACTTATCAGAATGTGGGTGATTAAATGCAAACTCTTTCTTCTTGGTGAAAAGTTTTGGTGGCGAATATGAGCACAAATATGTAACTGAAAAGCAAAATTCGTGTTTTATGAAGCAGGATGGAGACTTAGTGAGTAACTACAGGTTGGAAAAATCAACCTCTTCAGATCCATTTTTACCAATTTTGTAGTTTTGCTGGGTTGTTTTTCCCACATTTGTCATTTAACACCACCAGGGCTGCAGCTGAAAAACAATGGCATCTAAATGACACATGGATTTCATTAAATAAATACACTGCAATTATAGTCAAATCTCCACATCTTAATGACAGAGCTGTGATGCTGAAAGTCTATTAACTTATGCAGTCTGCATTTTGACCAATTTTCCTTCCGGCTTCTAATCAGGCCCCAGAAGAGGAACAAAATTAGCTAAATGAACACCGCAGCTTTAGCTTTTATCAAAGGAAAAAAGCAGTGTGTAGATTTGTAACTTAAACAGAGTTGGTAGACGTGGTGTACAAATTAAGAATTTGTTTGGTGTTCATACTGAAATAATGTGAGGTGATGTAATGATTAATATTAATATCAACCGAGACCTCAAGCTGATCAACCCCGCCCTGCAAGGAAACACTTTTTCTCTGCACCCTGTCGTTTCCGACAAGGTTAATAAAAGTCCTTCGTTTACCATTAGGGAGAGATCCTGTGCAATTTTGTGTGATAGTGAAATTCTATGATTTTAAAAAACAGAAATGACACTTAAAATTGGCGGACTCGTAGATATAATTCATGCTTTTGACACAGAGTCGACTTCCTTGGCGGCCATCATTTCTTTGGATGTATGGAAAATGAGAAATTCTCACTACATTTCAGTGAAAAGCAAAGTCTGACAGATCAGTGCAGCAGAGCAGGCCATTCAGATATGCAACCTCTCAAACAGTCTGCAGGAGAGCTTTTGTAAACCCCCCCTCCCCCACCACCAAAAAAAATCCAAAGTATTACAGGTTTTATATTGTCAACAAGTGACTCCTGTGAAGGTTACAGCCGGGTTTGCTATGTCAATAAAATAAGTGGCTCTCACATGCAGAAACTCGGGAAGGAATCAAAAGATTTTCTGCTGACCTACATTCATGTTGTGTTTATGTTGAATCTGACATCTCATCTGATTTATTATTTATTATGAATTATGTTCTGCCTTTTTCTTTTACATTCTTTTAGTTTCACTGCTATTCTTTTATTTACATTTTCTTCCTTCTCCACCTACAGAGACTTGTGTAAAGTCTACATTTACTTTAAAATATAATTAACAGTCAACACATTTATCTATCTGTTATATTCCCTTACATTAGTCTCTATATTTCATTATGTTTGCTTATTTAAATAAATCAAGGCTGCAATAGTGTTTAAGAGACATCCCCCTCAGACAAAAATATCATTGTTTAGCTGTAGTTTTCCAGGTATGCTAGCGATGTAGAGATCTGGACCTCTTAGAGCTCTTGTGGTTCAATGGATTCGACACTATCAGCTTGCAAGCCACCAGTTCAGAGATATCGCCCCAGGCCACCTTTCCCTCAGGAAGCTCCAGCTCTGCTGTCCAAGCCTCCGTCTGAAATGTTTTATCTAACTGCTCTGAACAGGGGAATTGTGGGGAGAGGTGGGTATGACCACCAAAACCCCGTTTCAAGATGAAAAATGAAATATTCCACTTTTAAAAACTGTGCTTTGGCTTTCAGCAGTGTTGTTACACATTTGCAGTCCAGTCACCAAGTCGGTGCAGTTATCTTGACAAGCAGGTGGGGGTTCAGCATGTTTCCCTGCACTGGATTGCACAATGTTTAAAAAAAAAAAGAAGAAGAAGAAGAAGAAAATAAAACGTAAAGGAAAAAAGACACCAACAAATGTTCAGAGCAGCACACTTACTCTTACTGCTGTGCATCTGGTGACTGTCGAAGCCTCCGAAGGTCTCAGCCCTGCGGGGCAAACACACCGGCCCCGCACCACCACCACCTCCTCCCTCCTGGACGCTGGCCATGGCCCCGCCCAGGCTGCCATTCACCAGTGTCTGTAACGTCTCCACTGTCACGGACACACACAGAAGGAAACATCAGCGTGCAGGTCAGTAAGTGAATTATCCAGCTAACTGTGTTACAGTTCAGCTCTGCAGCCATATATCCTGGCAGGCTGCTACCGGCTCCTGTTGCTAAGCAACTATTGACAACCTATTAGCGCCACAGAGCCTCTTCACTAAAAGTTTAAACATCTTCGCAATTTGAAATGTATAGAAACTCTGAAAAGATGTGTGCATTGCTATCAGCATACAGTGTACTGATGCAACACTGTGACCTTTCCTGTCTGGCAGATTCTCAGTAAAACACAATAACCTGAGGAGGAGAAATCACATTACTGCTGCCAATTCACATATCAAATAAGGACAATTACTGCTCCAGGCTTTACAAGGACGAGGTGAAAAAGACATTGTGCTGTAGAGTAGGTAAACTTTTACTGCTAGTTTGAAAAGTTATAATCATTACAGGAGTTTTCCTTCATTCATCCAACCGCCATTAGAGCTGCAGCCTGTTTTTCTTTGAACTGTCACAAACTTACCAAACCTGTAAACTTTAAAACAAATCCTTTGTATTTTTAACCAGCTCCAGATTTTTGTGGAACACTCTTTGCCTGCAGCGGGACTAAATAATAATAAGGAGCTGTTTCCTTACGCAAGTCACACTCTGACCACCGAAGCTCCTCGGCTCCTTCACAGACAAGAACACACACCAACAACAGGTTCAGCTTTTCTCTTCATTTTGTCATATTCAAGTCATATTCAACTACATTTTAAGAACGGTAAGGATTTCCCAGCATACATAATCAAAATTAATGTTTCACTTCATTATTACTCAAAGCTTGATGTCACTGTGCTACAAGAGGACATCAATGGGCCGTAAAAAGTCCAAAATTGTCTTAAATCCACATTTACTGGTAAAAATCCTTAAAACAGATCAAACTCTCTTAAATTATTTTGGCTTCCAATTCTTAGAACACAATGACACTATTCATGTAACCTCTCTACAGTTCAGACAATGCAGTTGCACTGCTGTTAAGGCCACGGTGCCTTAATTTAGGCCCCACAGCCTGCTGAGTTTGCAGTTCACTGTTAGGAATGCTGAAGATGATGAAGGAGAGGGCCTTCCAACCAGCACGCTCATTAGTCTACGGAAATGGAAAGATAGGAAGCGGATAATCCTAGAAATTTTATTTGTGTTGCGGTCTTACCTGATTTCAACTAATAGATATCAGACATCAGATGGATATGTCCATGAGAATTTTGGTCATTAATTATATCTAAAATGTTATTTAAAAGTTCTTTAAATAAACACTGTGATTGATTATTGGTTATGCAATCATTTGCTTCCATTTTTGACTGTAGGAAGGAGCTAAAACTCTCCTGATCTTGATCTTTTTTGCATTTACAGCTTTCACGCTAATGCTTATTAGAATAACAAACTCCAACCCACTGATCTCTCAAAGGGTACACATGGAAAAAAAACGTTATTAAACTTTCTCCAATTTATTCTTTTCAATTATTTAAAATCAGAATCAGAATACTTTATTGATCCCTGGGGGAAATTAAAAAGCAAACTGTCTAATATTCAAACGGCAATTCCCCATTAAAGTAATGCAAATACAGTTTCAAGCACTTAATCCAAAATCCAAGCACTTTTCAAACCTTGAAAACATCATCTTAAAATTCACGAGTTTGCAGCACCTGCAAAATCCCTGCATGTTGTTGTTAGACTGCATCATGTAAAATCCAAAGTAAACCCATACACTTGAAATAAAGCAGTGCAAATGATAAGTAAAGTGAAAGCTATACATACATATATTTCAATACCTTTAACACAGGATACAGTAATTGCTCTGAGCTCACCTCTCCGCTTTCTTCTAACACATTTGATGAACAACACTGCCAAAGCACCAACAAGCGCTGGAGTAAAATCTCAAAACGCATCCCGACTCCTTTAATGTTTGCTATACACTTGAATCTCTCTCTCGGGCTATGAAGGGATCCAACTACTGAGCTCATTACATACTCAATTACATCATTTCCTTAGGGATTAATAACACGGTAGGCTCTCATCAGAAGAATTAAAATGAATAAACAAGTTTTCTTTACATACAAATTGTTTATAAACTCCTTACATACAAAAAGTACTGAAATTCACATTTTTTTACAGTGAATTTTTCCATGTGGTTGCCAGAGTGTATCCTTTTCACCTGCAGCCTCAAAAATGTGTGGTGGAAAGAATTTATCAGAACTTTTTTATGAAAAGTGAGGGCAGAACTGTCCATATGTAATAATCGATGAAAAACAATAAGGTGCTTTTTTAGCAGATGGCTTTATGCCTCATGTCATGACACAAGTTTTGCTTAATAATTGATATTAGCTATACATATGAATGAGTCAGTGCTTTCTCTTCAGTGAGATATTATAATACCCTGTTTTATTCTCAAGGTGTCATTTACAAATGCAGTGTTAGGACCGCTTTGGTGTTAAGAACTCAAACCTCACTAAAAGGAGAATAGACCAAAAACTAAGAGGGAAAAAATGGTCCGCCTGCCTCCCTATCCTCACCTATGGTCATGGTCTTTGGATAGTGACCGAAAGACTGTGGATACAAACAGCGATAATGAGCTTTCTTCGAAGGCAGAGTGGCTTGTCCCTTAGAGACGGGTTGATGAGATCAGTCATTTGCGAGGGGCTCAGAGAAAAGCTGCTACATTTCCACATCGAAAGGAGCCAGTTGAGGTGATTTGGGGATCTGACAAGCACGTCTGCCCGATGTCTAGGACAGACGACAGACGCCCACCACAGTGGATGCTAATAGCTCAGTCACACCAGAGTTAAAAATAGGAAGAAACCCTCCTTCCAACTAGGAAAAAAAAAAATCAGTGGTTGCCCATTGATTCAATTGAATGTTTTTGCTGTCAGAGATTCATTGCAAGTAGTTGCAGTGTACAACATCCTCAGTCACCATGCGATCAGTTTTGATCACAGGTAAGATAAGATAAGATAAGATAAGATAAGATAAGATAAGATAAGATAAGATAAGATAAGATAAGATAGAACTTTATTAATCCCTCAGGTTGCCTGGTGGGAAGCAACTTGTCTCCACACAATTACAATTTGACTCAGACCGACTGCAATCACTGTGACAGGTTTGAAGGTTTGCAAGTAATTGCAATCTGATTTATATCTGATGTTTATTTTCTAACTTGTGGTATCATTTAAAGTAAAACAGACAATGAAGGGCTGGGCATGATTAGGCCATAGGTATCCTGATTGAGGAGCCGAAAACGCTTCGTTTAAGGCTTAAAAACACAACTTCAGGATATCGCACTTACCCACTCAATCTTTTACATACCTTTCTTATAATCTTTTAAGTTTGCCTAGATGATAAAATTTAAAAACGTAAACAGGATAACATGTGTAAGATGTACTTTATGTTCATAAAGCAGCAATGACACATGCCACATACTAACAATGTGTAACAATGTTAGTATACAAGCCTCTCACTGTGTTTTTTTTCGTTCATTCAAATTTATTTCTCAGTATATTCAATGAATGACGCATCCACAGCACACATCTTAGAAACCCGTCTTTCTTACCTTCCTGCAGGGCATCTTTCATGATGGACGCCCCCCCAGGCGGCTCCAGGCTGCAGGGTGACCTGAAGAAAGGTTGGACCTGCCGACAGGCCTCCTCGCCTGGGCTCACGCCCTCCCACATCCCTCTGAAAAGCCGCACCTTCTCCTCCAGCAGAGACATGATTTCTGTATCCTTTTGCCTCAACAGTTCTGACCAGCAGAGACAGACAGACAGGAAGACACAAAGACAAACAGTGAGAAATCTCAGGCAAATGTGTGTGTGTGCTTGCTATCATACAAACAAATTTAATAGATTTCTCTCACCTCTCATTTCCTTTGCTTTAGTCTCTAGCTGTCTCTTGTCATCTTCTGTCTCACTGGGAATCCCTTCATCCTCATCCTTGTCCCTGTCCAATAAAGAAAATAAAGATGATGTACAACATCCCATAAATTAGACAGGATTAAAGACCAACAAACAACCAGAAATCTACATCACTTACAGTGTACAAGTGTTTAATCAATTAACTGGAGTTAAATTATTCACTAAAGTTTTGGTAATTAAAAACTTAAAAACAGTATTCCGAAACATTTTCATTAATTTGCAACATTTTACAGATTTCTCGTCTTAAAAAGACAAGTCATGAAAATAACCATTAGCTTCCATCCCACAGGACAACAGACAAGTGTCCCAAAAGTTTGAAGCACATGAACACATGGTGTTTTTAGTTCAAGAGAAAAAAAAACAGAAGCCATAGCCTTTAAAAAAAAAAAAATTCATTTCTGCCAATAGCATGATCTCCATTTGTGTTTTGGCAGAAGTCAGACTGCGAAGGAGACAGAGTGCCTAATCTCTCTCCTTCCCACTGGCTGCATTCAAATAATCCTCTGCTTATAGTGAGCTGTCCTTGAAGCCAAACCAGCATTAGACTGTCCCTGAGTACATCCTATCCCCAGGTAGAGTAGTGCTACTCCTCCTGACAGCACAGTGCTCTGTCCACAGAACTGGGCTTGGTCTAACTCGTGGTTTACATCACAGATGGACGGGTGATGAACTCTGAGAGACAGAGCCCTTAATGTAAAGCACAGTGGAGTTTCTTCTGCGGAAGAGGTTGCAGGTTATGGTAAACCAGAAAAGATCGGGGTCTAAGCTTGCTCTTACATGTAGATTACAAGATGCAAAAATAATTGTGTGTCAAGTACAGTAATATATTTAGTCTTCATATGTTTTAAAATAAAAACACTGACATGAATTCTACTCACATAGACTGCATGGCTTCCTGGATGAGCTGCATCCAGGTGTTGCGTTCGTCTTTCGAGCTGGCCAGGACCTCCATCATCTCCGGCTTCTCTATGCCTGCCGTGATGAGGAAGAGGCCGCGCTCTTCGTTAGCGACCTCCCTGACAATCAGCTTCTGGAGGGAGATCACGGTGGAGCGCTGATCCTGCAGGGAGAGAGGCAACATGGGAGGAGAATGAAAAAAGAGAAGGAAAAAAAAGAGAGAGGAGAGATGATAAGGGGAGGGCCAGGAGGGAGGAAAGGGGGTGGAGGGAAAACAAATGGTGAGGATCAGGGAAGAGGATGGAAAAGGCAGGAAGAAGGGTGGGCTAAAGCAGAGGAGGAAAAAGGATAATTACAGGAGAAAAGCGTAAGAGAAACAAAGACAAAGGGGTGGATAGGGATCACAGACACAAAGGGGAGAATGAAAAAATATGGAATAAAGAGAAAAGAAGAAGCCAAATTGACATTCTGGCTAATTTTATGATTATCATGGCTGTCGGCTGATTCACAGAGCCTCTGCTAACCTTGCATTCTTAAGAGTGCCAACACTGTAAAGCACATTTTAGTACACCACAAACCACTCCATCATTTCTTTTCAAACTAGTAAAACTCCAAAGCTGTAACCACATCCCTACATTTTTTCTCCAACCACTTGTCTGAGGTTTAAAGAATAGGTTGAGTTTTTTTCCTGTGTGTTTGTCTTCCTGGTGTGACTACATTGTAAACAATAGGAAGAAAATCCACAGCACACGTTCTACAGTTTAAACCAAATCAAGTATTTTAGAGGGGAAAAAATGTTGTTGATGCAGCACAACAAGTGGAACAGAAAGATTGAGTTTGCACTAAAAATACTCCACATTCAACATGAAGAGGGGGGGAACTATGCATTCCTACATCAGTCACCTAAACATAAATGCAAATAGTCACCTTTAATTGGATACTTTCACCAAAAATACTGCAATAACTGCTAACTGCAGCCTTTATCAACAGCCGTCAGTCTGCAGGAACTTATGTGGGCTATTTCTCAGACACTTCTTTGTCAGTTAAACCGATAAAAGGTCTGGAGATTTAGATGTGGCATTTGCATTCAGAAATCCCACAACATGCAACCCAGAAGAGCTCGCAATACTATCTTTAAGCTGCAAAAGCAAAACTAACGCATCACAGAGAGAAAGAGGGGGAACATTACAAGAGACCAGATCAAGAGCTTTGTTACGTGTGGATGGGAAAAAAAGAACACACAGCTACATAAAAAGGCCTTGATGTCCACAGAAAAGAGCAGTAGTGGATGAGCACAGGATCCTTTCCATAGCAAAGGAAAGCAACCAAGCAGAAGGACTCCAAAAACACAAAAACAAAAACCCAACTGAAGACAAGACAGAAACCAGGAAAAATATTTCAGAGGAAGTCTTTTCTGTGTGATGATCATTGGTTCCAAGCTTTAGGGAGTCACTGACTGAAAGTGTTTAACATGCTGCTAATTTGTCCAATTACATGTGAGTTTGAACTACAATGGCTACCATTCCTGTGCAGTTTATGTAACTTTTTTTCCCATCAACCCATGAGAAAAAAGCACTTTAGCTTTGTTTATTTTTGGGCTTCCAGCTTCAAGCTGTGGTGATGATGCACACATCACACTAGATAGAATAGAGCATGGCCACCACATCTGTGCGCCAGCAAGCTAAGAGCACTGAATGCAACAAAATAGAAAGCTGAGGTGTATTTACTGAGTGTGTAACAATTTCCTAAGAGACAATTTCTGCTTTCAAAGTCGATCATTTCTGCTGTCATTTTGATGTTTGAATCGTCATTCCAGCAAAGATATGGAGCCACGGACAGAAGAGAGCATCTTTGAGGCCAGCCCCAGAGTAATGAAGTAAAAGCAGGTTTAAATTTTGGAGCCATTGTCACAGCGGAAGGTTGTGCTGTACAGTTAAAGCAAATATGACGAAAGATCTTTTGCTTTTCCTTCTTGTTTTATGCTTTTGTCAAACCTCTCAGCTTTGAGTTGTTCAGGCCTTTGACAGAGGCAAGGCAATACTCCCCTGTCTTAATCACTGTTACTAAGTAACAGCAGTTTGAATATATGTAACACAAAAATATGGAGCCAAATCTATAATATGCAGGTTTGGTAATAAAGCTCCAAATGTTTCAGCTGAAAACATTTAGATTCTCCTCGTCTTTTTGTTTATTTACTATCATCCATTCTCTTTTAGCTCTACAGGTCTGTGTTCCTGTAAAGGTGGTGATGATCTACGACCTGCTACAGTAGCTGCATGTACTCTTGTTGATCCACAGAACTGATGCCTATACTCTCAAAAACAAACCCTCTCCACATGGCTGCCATCCATTTCAAACCACATGTTATTCCCCTTTCTAATGTCAACAGCTCCAACTCAAACATTGCAGGCTTTTTTTTCTTTTTTACTGATGGATGTGATTATTAAGCCACCAGCCTGCCTCTGTTTCCATTCCTGCGAGTGTGAGAGAGGGAGAGAGAGTGTGGCATGCCATGAAGCTGTGAGTCCTGTAAACATGGAAAAAACAACTCAAACCTATATGATTTATCACAGCTGGGTTAAGGAGCCCAGGGCCAGATAAGCTTTATTAGGTGCAGGTAACGTGCTAGCAAGAGGCAGGCATTATTTCACAATGGGATAGCTAAGAAGGGCAGCTCCTGCTAACAGCAACAACAGTGGGAGAGGAAAATATGACAGCATCATCTCTGGCAGCACTCATGAGTTCTTCATAACTGTAGGGCAAAGGAGAGGGAAAGAGATGACCTACCAGCATGGCAAAGACATATTTCTGGTCTTTCTCTTGGAGGAAGACGAAGACGTCTGATAGGAGCAGAGCATGAACCTCTGGAAGATGACCAGAAGAAAATCAGTTGTTGTTGGATTAGTTTAAATACATCGAAATGTTAGACCCTAAAAAGACTAACAAATTTCCCATCCCCAACTCCTCACCCTTTAATCTTCCCTGGGTGTTTTTCAGCTGTAGCGCTCCATCGTGGATCAGCCGCCTCCTAAGCAGATCCTCCCTGGCGAAAATTTGCCCGTTCTTCATCATCATAATCGACTTGTTGTCCATACGGCCGTGAAATTCCTTCAGGCGCCGTCTTTTCTCGTGTTCGTTCACCTTGCTATCAACCGCCGCTATCACCTCCTTCACGAGTCGAATAGCCTCCGTCAGGTCAAAGTAGTCTTCGTCGCTCTCTGTGTTAGACGTGTGACAAGATTTTAGAAAATTTATTCTACAAGAGATTACCATAGGAATGTGATTTTAAACCAGCTGAAGCAAAAATGGAGCACCGTTACATTTGGTAGTTTAATGACTCCAATCTAACACACTTAACCCTGAACGGCTCAGACAGGTGGCGTTTAAGTGCGGCAGACGATGAAGTGACATTTTACTTCTCATTTCAGTATTTTAACCGTGGCTGCATTTACACTCACTGGAAGAGAGTACTGAAAGCTTTTTTATGGTATTAGCTGGTCACAGTGAGTCACACATATTATTATAGAGACATCTAAGACATCTTATAATTGTGTGGATGCCCTCTAGTTGCTTCCGTACACTTTTTGGCGCTTAACTACTCCCACAGTTTTTGTTCTATTTTCACCATTCAAATCTTAAAAAATTCTGCTCTTTCTGCTAATGCGGGCTTTGACTTTTGGTGCTCATAACTTCTATACTTTTTGAGATATTGAAATTTTTTTTGCAATATTTTTTGCCCATTTCTGCATATTATCAGTGGCCTCACTGGTTTTCCTTGCCGGGTTGACCTGTGTTTTAGCTCAGTGAGATGAGCATCCGTTCTCAGACTGGGAGGCCCGGGTTCAAATCCCGCTTATAGCAACATTTCTTTCAGTTAACAGTTAAACTTTTTTAACTCTTTTCAACACAAATTTCAGTTTTTTCACCACTTTTCAGCACAAATACCAGCTTTTTCAGCTGTTTTCAGCAAAAACCTCTTTTCAGCAGAAATTCTGCTGATTGAACTCTTTTCAGCAGAATTTTCACCTCTTATCAGCACAAATCTCAGCTGTTTTCAGAAAAAACTCTTGAGCAGAAATTCTGCTGATTCATCTCTTTTCAGCGAAACTTTTTGCTTCTTTACCTCTTTTCAGCAGAAATTCTGCTGATTCACCCCTTTTCTGCAAAATTTTTAGCCTTTTCACCTCCCATCAGCACAATTCTCAGCAGCTTCTGCTCATTTCAGCAGAATTGTCAGTCTCTCCACCTCTTCTTTGTGAGAATGAGTTTGGCTCTGTGAGATGAGTAGCCGCCTTGAGACCAGAAGTGCCAGGTTCGAATCCTGCTCAGGGCAACGTTTTTTCAACTTTTTCAGCTTTTTTCAGCAGACATCTTCAGCGTTAAGGCATCCACACAGCATTTTCCCAGGAAATGCAAATTTTTCTAGTTTGTTTTTAATTCTTGTACATGTCTAATGAAAAACCTTCATTTACAGTATGTATATAGCAAATTAAAATGATCATTAAGTTTCTTAGTAAGATGTTCGAGCAATACTTGGAGCCAGAATACCTTCAGTGTAGCTTTAACATCATTTAAGATGTTAAAGCCGTTTGATGTTTTGATAATTTTGGAGAACGCTGCAGAACAATTTAGAGATCGTGCCTGAAAAGCACAAAATGTACAGATATTTGTGATTAAGAAACAATAGTGTTTTACTCGATGATTAAAATAAATATGTCGTTCTGTATGGATTTTGCATGTTCTCCCCATGTGGGTTTTTCCACATACTTGGCTTCCTTCCACAGTCCAAACACATGGAGTTACGGTAACTGGTGAGTCTGAATTGGCCATAGGTGTGAATGTGAATGCGAATGGTTGTCCGTCACCCCTGATGTGGAAGAAAATGGTTGGATGGAAGGACGGACAGACAGAATAACTTGTTTAGACCTAGAAAAACTTTTTAGCTATCTAGACTTTTTCATTCCCCTGTACTTATGTCTTCATGTGCACACCACAAATCACAAACCGTAGTAATTGATGACTTCGCAAAGCCAACCTGTGGGCTGAATTAGACCCTCTACTCTAAGGGGACTCAAGCCATAAGAGCACCCACTGTATGTGTATATTACATTTTCTCTTTTACAAAATGCTCCGATGCTCCTTACTCTACAAATCCAAATATTTAACTTATTTTCTTTGCAGCAAACTGGACAAGAAGACTGATACCGCTTCCTTTGCATTATCTGCTAACTAGCTGCTGGCGATAGACTCATGCAGTGGACACACACCCAATACATATCAGTTTCAGCTTATGCTCAGCAGGAAAGAGAACGAGGATGGAATTATTTCTAATGAAATACATTTTTAATCAGCGTAGCTGCAAAAGCCATCTGGTTATCTAAATAAAGTGCGCACATAAAAGCCTTGATTAACTTGACAGCGGCTGAGTCACTGTCAAGTGACTCAAGCTTAACATTTATTTATAGAAAAGTACTGGGATTTTGTTTTTTAAAGTATAACAACAAAGGAGTAAAATATCAGGGTCTGCCATGAGTCAGGAAACATGGAGTCTCCGCTGGGGTACTCTAAGGATTACAGCAAAGTCACGAGTGTCCTTTAAGTCTGCAAAGTGAGGAAAACCCCAGTCAAACTGTCCCAAATGCACACTTGTTGTACTCTATATAACACTCTTGAGTTTTAGGCTCAGCATGCAACATCCTTCCCTAAAGTGGAATATTTTCCTCCTGCGTTGTATGTCTGTGCTCCAAAGCAAGAAAATATAATCTCAAACTGTGACTCTACTGTGTTATTTCCTCTCAGTACATATCAGAGTTGGCAGGAGAGACTCTTCTTAAAGCACCTTGGGGATTAAGGCAGAGCTCCCCCATCCCACATAGAACTATAAACAGGCTTTGGGGAGGGATTAGAGAGAATGCACACAGTGGGAGGCCAGCTGATGAGAGCTGCTTTAAATCAGATATAAATATGGTGTGAAATATTCCAGCTCCTCAAAGTGTGCTTGATCTATTATCCTATAAACATCCATCCAGCACATGTCTCATTTTTCTCAAAATATATGAAACTGTGTGCGAGAAATTGTACTTTTCAGGATGTTTCCTAAAACAAACGGCACACTGCTGTGGGCGGCTTT
Source organism: Maylandia zebra (assembly GCF_041146795.1). Lineage (NCBI taxonomy): Eukaryota > Metazoa > Chordata > Actinopteri > Cichliformes > Cichlidae > Maylandia > Maylandia zebra. Next base: position 7,496,978 of record NC_135167.1, read on the forward strand.
TCAGTGTACGAGCGGAGCCGAATGCTGTCAGGAAAAATATTAATAATGAGGTACTCCAGGAGTTTATTTTCTATTCTCAGGATAAAGGTGATGTGATAAATATTACTGTAGATAAACTCTCTAAATAAATATATAAATCATAGAGAATGATGTAAAGAAAATATTGTATTTGGTTTGTGAAAAGTTCTAAAATTAAAAAAGCCAAAACTGAAATGGGAAAAATGACTTAATTATATTGCTTAAATCTCCAACTTTAAATTCACACATTTTTTTCTGCACTAAGTGAAACTTAGTGAAATTTAGAATTAAGATTTAAGCAGCATCCACATAGGAAGTAAACTTGTAGGAACGCGGTGACCAGACCACAGACTTTATAAGCGACAATGGAAATAACCAGGTCAACCGACTGAAGCAGCTACCATTAACATATTTAAGGGTAGTAAATACATTAGGGCCTTGATGCATACTCAATCATGCAGGTAAGTAAATCCCCAAAAGTTGATTCTGTTCATCTGGACGTAACGTCAGTGGAAGAAACGTTTCGTCACTTATCCAAGTGACCTGACTGCAGGATTCCCCAATCTTATGAACAGTACATTTGCATAATGACTGAAACCAGCCCACTGAAGGAACAATGGGCTGGGAGGCCAGTTCCTTGATCATTAACATGCAAATTCTCATGACCATTGATCAACAGGCCATGGCCATGAGTACCATTCACAGAGAGTTGGGGAAGGCTGCAATCACAGCATTGTGAGATGGTGACAGATGTACCCTTAGGCCCCCTCCTCGATTCAGACATGTCTTTCCCTTTTCACGAAAATGGCCTCCTTTGATCAGTGGTTGTTGATCAATGGTCATGAGAATTTGCATATTTTGGTGGTATTAGGGCCTTATTCGGGCAACTGCAACCTGGAATGTTTGCTATCAACAAACTTACAAAGTGATACTCGATTAGGAAACCTTCTGGTTGTTTTGTCTTTGTTAGTTTCTTGAAGTTGCTTTGCTTGTTAGTTTATTGAAAATGTGTAATAAATATATCGATTAATAAGAAATTCAGTATATTTAGCCTGCAGCAGCAACCTGTAGTAATCCAGCATCTGAAAAATTAGAACCAAGTTCGTGCTTTTGTTTCTACCAGTTTTATAGACAAAGTAAAAACAGTGAAAAAAGGCCAACATGAAAACACCTTTAGTGTGCTGCAGCAGTCTCTGAATCAGCACGGGGTACTTCGTTATCCTCTGGGTCACAAGAAGGATGCATTCTGGGATGCCAAGCCTCCGCACAATGCTGCTACTCATCTTTTTCTGAAAGAATAAACAAGAGGTGCTTTTAGTAAAACATGCCCACACACAACAGGTGGCAGGGTCTCACATAACCAGCGAGAAGCTGCAAAACTCATTTGGCGTAGAACAATACAGCAGTAGTACTTGAGAGGGTGTTTATTGTTATTGTTTATGACGGCGAGCACTGGCGTTTCTATAATAAAAATAAACTGCCTCGAGGGTAATACAGCTTTTGTTCAAATGTCTCCGGCACATGCCCTGATTGAAATGAACTGCAGATGCAAAATAATACAACTAAAAGGAAAGCAACACAGAATAAGAACAAGCACTTTGTTCAACGCTACTTCAAGCACTTCCATACAAGAGAAAACAATGTCAGAACTCTATTCAACAAACACAATCGTGTCTGGAAAGCCAGACATCCTGAAGAAAAATGTGTTTTCATCAAAAAGCATGAAAAGAGACTTCTCCGGAAAGTTCGTCTGCTGTGTGACAGACACTTGATAAATCCACGAGAGAAGCCTGACGCTTACTTTGATGAACGCTTTGAAGCGTTTGTCTTTGGTTAGAAGGTCCTTGTGGAAGTTAACAGCTTCGTTGTGGCGACTGCAGAATCTTCCGTAAACCCTCTTCATGCTTTCACCATTTGATCCCGAAAACTAGAGAAGGAGTTGACAGATGTAAGCACACAAAAACTAATGTTGGTAGAGCAGAAATAAATAAAGGTTAAAAAGCTAACATTATTTTCAAAGCTTCAGAACTTCAAACGTGAGTTGAGACAAATGTTTGGGATTTGTGGGAGCAATATTTGACTCAGAGATTGTGTAAATTTACTTTGGAGGTGTAAGCTTAGACGAGAACAAAAAAAAACAACATTAGGCCTTTCATAACAGCCATGAACACACATGCATTCTGTCGATAACCTTTCAGAAAAAGCTCTCGTTTCTGTAAAATAAACAGTCATGTTACCTTTTAGGTTTTCTGTAAAACCAGCTTGTGTTAAATCAGCTGTAAAGAATAGAAATGAATTTTGAACCAGCCCCTGCCCCCTCTCACCTGGCTACCCAGGATGTCCCCTATCCTGCTGATGATGAAGCCTCCTTCAAAGACTCTTCCCTCTAACTGGCTCTCCTTTTTCCTCTCCAGGAGGCGCAGGAGGTGCTGTGTGTGGAGCTCAAGTAGATCATCTAGAACGGGGAAGAGCTTCTCCAACATCTGCTGCTCCAGCTGAACCTCCTTCTGCAGGCCTTTGCTGTACACTTCTGACATGATGCGCAGCGTCCGAACGTGATGCATCTCTGTCTGCATCAGTTCTGCAGGACATGAAGGGAAATGACACTTAAGCCTCCGTTATAGTCACTGACATATAACATCAGCACCATCGCCATTTCCACTTGTATGTGATTCCCTGCATGATTCTCCTAAATAACAGGTTTCACAGCTCAGAAAGAGAACAGCTTCACTGGTGGAACAGGAAAAGAAGTAGTCGCTAACAAAGTGGTTATGGAGGTTTTTCCAAAGTTTTCTGCAGACTTTCTCATATTTTCAAACTGCTGCAGCAATCTGTGCCATCTGGGAATCCCTGCACTCATGTATCATAAGATGCCCGCAGAGACTCATGCCTCCAGCAGGTACCCAAAAGAAAATTGGAGGTGCACAATAAGCTGAAATGACAGCCACCAGCATACACCACCTGCTATTCAAATACATCTATACCCTCCCCGTATCAGAGGTGCACAGAGTTTTATAGAGTTCATAACTTTGCAACTGATCTGCAACTACAGTGGTAGGGGTCACTGCATAGCTCGTGTAAAAGGAATACGAAGAAAATTTGACTACAAATAGATTCAAATCAGCTCAGGCGCATTAAAAGTATCTCAGTGCACATTTCAATCAGGTAAAAAAAAAGCCATATTAGATCACAGAGCCTGGTAGATACAACTGAAGAAAATTCAGGAGAAAGTCCTTAAGTGGGGCCCAATTAAAATACTGTAGGTTCACCCTTAAACAAAGTACATCAGGCATGAAAATAACAATGACACAGATGAAACAACAGTGACATTTTTATTTTATCTAACACTGTTAATCCTGGGCTTAAAGGCGTTACCTCCTTTCTCGAGTTTTTGTCTGCTTTAAATAACATTGGTCCACTTTTACTAGATGCTTCCTTACTAGCTGACACACAGAAATGTAGGAAACCAGGCCAAGAATGAGCTTGATTAAAAATGTTGCTACTCCATTTAAGAAACTATTACCTTTCCTTGCTTTGCCAGTAACCATCTTCAGATTAAATTATGTTTAATCAAAGTTACTGCAGGGAGTATTATATGTGGTGATTACCGTAGATGACATCTTGTCTCTTCACCAGCTCTTTGTCCAGCTGCTGCAGGTATTGCTGATCCACACCTAAACTCCACGAGTCTGCTTCCAGCTCTTTGGCCTCGGCCTCAAACTCCCCCATCAGCTGCCCATCCATCATTTCTGTTCCTGAGTCAACAACACAGCCTGAATTAATAAAACTAACTTCCATTTATACGATAATCTACAGGTGAGAGGTTTGGATAAACCACATTAAGTTTCTGTTCGGTGCAGTATATGCATTAATCATTTATTTATTTTTAAAAAAGTAATTATTTTTTTCACATTAAACTAGCTTAAATTAAAAAAATGTGGAAAATGAATTTGTGTGTGTGTGCCTTTATTAACCTTCATCAGTAAGTGATTCCATGGATTCTGTGACCTGGTTGGTTCTGTTGAGCGAGTCGGTGGACTGAGAGAGATACCGCAGACCTTTAATGGGCATCTCGTCAAACACCGGACTGAATGGAGACACGATAATAAAATTCACGTTATTAATGTTGTCTTTGTAACAGGCCATACACAGTTATGTGTATCTGTTTAAACACATTGTACAGGGGTCAAATAATGCATTAAAAACTAAACTATTAAAAATGAAATTAGATTAAGTACAGAAACATTTCACTCCAACACACACACAGATCAGCTCACCCAGCAATGTTGCTTATTGAGAGACTCTTGGAGAGGTTGTTTCCTGTGAAAGTCATGATGTTGGTGTGTCTCCGTGATGGGATCATTAAGGTGGAATGGTCCTCAGGGGGCAAGATGGCCGACCAGGGGCGTTCCTTTGTCCCACCAGCTGGACCAGAGCAAACTTAGATTACAACAATAATCTGAACACTTTTCAAAACCAGCAGGAGATCCTAACTTATCCTGACTTTTTGGGGCCTCTGGTATAGTTAGAAACCTCGGTTTCATGACAAGTCATTGCTTCCAAATGCTAAATTTAAAAAGCTAAATCACTGACAGGTAAAAGCAATGGTTTTAAGACTGTATTTTGGCAAATACAGTCCATCTTTTTCTCTCCTCACAGACTGTCTACCTTCTTAGACATAATTTATTAGGAGACTTCAGAGCAAGCGGACAGCACAAAGCTTCTCTATTCAAAGGAAAAAAGGTTTTGTCCTTTGACTAATTTAACAGTTTAAATCTGTTTAAATCATATTTATGTGTATGTGTGTGTGTGAGTGTGGCTGAATATTCTAGGAGCAACACTTTGAGCTCTGGTCCTAAGAACAACCCCAAAGAAGCACTCTGTCACGGTGTGTAGATAAAAGCTTCACTTTTTGCCAACTTTAGTGTAAGTAATTATCAGAACAAAATAAATGTGCACAAAAACCCTTCAATCTCCTCTTATTAGGGGATCAGAGAAGTTTGGCGATAAATCTGCAAATAATTACAGGCTGTGACAACTGTGTAGGCAATCTTGAGCTGGTTTCACACTCACGTTTGTTCCTCATCGTTACTGTAGGAAACAAGCTCGAATCTGGTACCGCAAATTGATGGTTGGGCAACTAAGCAGAGAAACGGTGAGAAAAAGCATAAATGAAAAGAAAATCGATATTGGCTTCGGGACAGCAGAGTACTACAGAATCGGTGGAGGAGTAACTGCGAGGAAGCTGTACCTTCATCTTCACCTTGGCACAAACAGCCAGGCTGTCTCTGCAGCCCTTGTGGACGGAAGCATTGCAGTCTGGAAAGAAAAGAAGGAGTGAATACTGTTAGCCTGATGGTGGTGGTGGTGGGGCATGTGAGGGTGTGCGGAAAAGTGGGGGCTAGAAAATCTGACTGGTTTTTCATAGCCGGCCAGGAAACTCCACCAGCCTGCTAATGAAAGCCAGACTGGAGCAAAGCATGTGATGCAATCGAGGGGTAATGCTGCTCGTGGACGATGGGGGGAAAAAAAACAGATATGACACACACGCACGTCACCACCGAATTGCATGGGAAAATTTAAATCATGTAAACATTCTCGAATCACCATTTAAGAACAAAGTCATGGTTTTAGATTGCTGACATTTGACCTCTTCTACAGGCTGATCTGTCCACTAAACTCAAATTCTCAGTTTTTCCTAATATTCACTCTTTATTTTTAATGCTCACATCAAGGAGGGAAAAAAATGGTGGCTGATCAGGATTTAATCATACGGGCATATTTCCAGGAGACAGAAGTCCACTCAACACACATGTGAAACCCACAAACGCACTATCAGACCTAGTCACCCAAGCTAGAATGCATACAGTGCAACATTTCCGTTCCTGGGATTACTTCAACAGCCGCTTTTAGTCTGGGTGAGAAAATAGCGCTGCACGAGTCAGAAAGGCAGCAACACTGTCAGGGCAGGGAGCTATCGCCTGAAAATGTCTCACTGTAAAAATATTAGCAAGTAGAAGATTGCATGATTATCAAAGCACCTTGATTTCCTGCAGTGATTTTTTTTTTTTTACATGCCTCTGGATTTTATTAGGTTTTTTACTGCTTTTTGGTGACATTCAAATAAGACCAGCTAATCTGAGACAAAGGATCACTGTATTCCTCTGCTGAATGGACACTAGCCAGAGTACAAACCTCCCTCACTGTCTGTGGCTCTAACAATGTGAACCAGACTGACTGAATACAACAGGGGCTGTTTTTGCCAGTCTGAAGCATCTGAGGCAGATTGTGGCCAAGAGGTCTGCTGTGATCCATCGCAGAGCTTGTTTCTCCTTTTTAGGCTTTTTCTGGGCTTGCGCCAAAGACTTGTGCAATAAACTAGAACCTCTTTAGGGCTGCCTCTGCCGCTCCAGTAAAAAACAATGCAAAAAACCAGTTCTGTTGTCTGTAATCAAAGTCTGACTGGGTTGCATTAGAAGTAGCTCTTTGGGGAGTTTCGCCGCAGCTGCACAACTAACTGCTAATATAAAGTTCAGTTGGTGTTTCATGTTTTCTTGCACTGTCCTTTATAATCAAATAAAGAAATTCTAATTTACTTTTTCTTTAAATTAAATCTTTTCATTTAGTGCCTAAATGTAAACACAGAGCCTTTACAGTAAACTGACTTGACCTACTGTAGGGTCTGACTCCTCTGCTACTCATGCAGTTCCTGTTCATGAGCTATGATTTAGAGATATTACCTAAATGCATCACATGCAGGAAATCAGTTGTTGTGAAAGTTAACAGATATAAACATAGCTTTACTGCTCTGAAAACAATGACTGAACACGCGTCTGTGTCACTGCTAAAGGTGTCATTTAACTGACGTAGAAACACTATTTTCTTGCTATACAAATGTGTGTCATGTCCCATCACACATAAGGCAGGCTGTAGTCCACCAAGGATATCCTCCATACATTTATGTTTGTTTTAAAAATTTCAACCAGGGTCCTGCTTTAGAACTACCTGCAAAAGGTGCCAAATAACCTCTTAACCATTTGCTCACTGTCAACTTCAGTCATGCCGGTCACCATGATTGCTATAAAAACACTAAACTACTGTAAACCAAATAATTAAATTGAGCTTGCATTGCATTAACTTAGCAGTGATACAGGTGTTTACCTTTTTTTTATTACCAAATAGCTTGAATTAATGTAACTTATAGCTGAAATATATCAGTAGAATTCAGCTGAGGGGGCACAACGCTGGTAACACAAAACAACTTTTAGCCAAGCAGCAACCCCAGATGCTACCGCTAAACGAGAGTCACTCCACACAGACTCTCATTTTAAAATGCCCAACTTCAGCTACAAAGTGAACACCTTATTTTATTTTTCAAATTAACTAATTTAAATTGGCAAGTTGATATATTAAGTTGGTTTAATTGACAGGTGCGCTGACATGTACAGCTTTGGCTGGCAGCTGTCTGCTAGGCCAGTTCTTAACAAAATTATCTGACAAATAACACGGCCTGCTTTGTGGTACAGCCGTCAAAGAAGTCTGTGCTACATTTTTGGCAGGAGAAATTCTACACTGTATAATTCTGCTCCTCAGCACCAACTTAGCAGCCATTTGTGCCTGTTTGTTTGGGAATGCAGCTTGCTAACCGAGATAGCTAGCGTTAGCTGACAACTTGACTCTTTTAATCCTAATATGGTCACCTCAGGCTTTTTAAAACAAGTGTGTACCAACTATGAAGCCTCAAAATTCATAATCCAGAGACTACTGGGTAATTTCATAGACGTGTGGTCCATCATTTACATACAGTCTGTGCTTTTAGCCAAACAATGAGAACTGCTAATCAAAACAACTTTAGACTCAGCACCGCTCTTACTTAGGTTCTCAGTAACACACATAGCAAGTGTGAAGTGGATCGGATGAATGGTTGTTGAGAGACAAAGACGAGAAGAAACATAAACTAACATATTCAAACATGCATATTCCTGGATTTATTGGTGAAATCTTTTCATTTCCTCTCCTTATGTTCAGCATCGTCTTTCAGAAACGACTTGCAGCTTAGTGTGCTTTCAGATAAGAAATTAAAATCTTCTAATAAAATAATTAAAGGTTATTAGGATTTAATATAATTTAAAGCTACAGCAACTCTGCAGAAAACCAACAAGACAAAAAGGAAAAAAAACAAAGTTACTTACATGTGCAATGGAACGCATCCTTGCCATTAAAACCTTTATTGCACTGGGAGCACTGGGTGGTGTGGTTTGAGCTGACTGGTGTAAAAACATGACCGTTCACAATCTTCTTGTCCTTCTCCTTGCCCTCCTTGTCCTTCTCCCGTTTGTCTCGCTCCTTTTCCTGCACAAATGGAAATTAATTAGTTAAGAAGACAACCCAACCTTGAACTTCGCTAATTGCTTCAACTTTGCCATCCAATTAGAAGTTTCGAAGTGAAGCGTGGTGACGTGTAGCATCCACTAACATACCAGACACTGACACTGGGCCAGTCGCTTCTGTTAAATTCCAATCTGAACCCTGCAGAGCAACATTATTACTCGGATGTAGGACGCAGCAGGAGGGTTTGCATATTAAGTGATGCATTATTTATCCTGACAACAAATTGTCTCATTAAGGAACTCTTTAAAATAAAATTCAGACACTTTGAATCCTTTTTTCTGAGGTGAGACAGAAGACTCAGAGGTGGAGATCTTCAATGACCATTTATCCCAAAAGGGCAGCATATTTTCATATTACGTATTCGTTTGGTTTCTCAAGACACTCGAATACTACTATTCAAAATCTCTTATGAAGAATGAGGCATTTCTGCAGGATGCATGACTGGTGACGGAGACACACTGTCTGGGAATCACTTCTATGACCTTTCCATAACAGTGTGGGCTTTCTGCTGCCTCTGCATTAATGGATGAGATCGTCCTCAGCAGCTGGTCATCTCTGGACACTGAGCTGAATCACAATCCCATAAAGTGATGCAGAGAAGAACAGAGCTCTCATTCTCTTGGATTTACATCACAGAGCCTCCACCCAAACCCAGAGGAAATGGGAAAATGCAGTTTTCCAGCTCATTTTAATGACCAGCCCTGGGCCTCTTGGTTTGAAGGGACCACAAAGCTCTGACATACTAGAGCTCATTTGGCTCAGCCATTTCAAGATACCAAAAGCCTGACTGGCCCACGCTATGTTTCAGAGCCAGTACAACACACAGCTTTCATTCTCACTTCCTGCAACAACTGTCTAACCAGCACTAAACCACAATAAACGGCCTGAAAAAGTATTCTTCATGGCAGCAAGAATGCTTGTTTGATATCACGCCTATTGATGCCCGGCAAAAAAAAAACAAAAACAAGAAAACGCCAGCAGTTCAACGCATTTGAAAAAGATGATTCTCTGTACTCTTTGTTTTGGCTGCAAGCATACACAACAGGATAAGTAATCACTAGTGACATCTAAACCAGAGATTTAAACAAAAAGACATTCCAGTAAAACACACTGTTAACGGGCAATGACTTCACTGGAAAAAGACATCAGCCCAGAGGAAAACACCAGCCCCTTTTAACATGATATTGTGACAGTCTCTTTCACTACAATTCAACTGGGAAACCAGAGCACTGTGTTAGCCTACCTCCAGCCAACCTTTCCATCTCAGTGAGAAGCCACGGCTCCCTGGGAAACTCCTGTATAACATCCCTGGTTGTGGCTCAGTGGCTCAAGCTACTACCAGCAAGTCTCCATTAGGAAGGCTGTGAATGAGGAAGTCACTGGCTCGCTGCGGGAGGTGCTATTTCTGCAATGACCCTTCCTTCAGTCTGACAGAGACATGATGACAAAACTGCACAAACTAGATCCCCTTCCAGAACAGTCAGACTTTCAATGTTTAACCTAAAGAGGAAGACACAAATTATCCTCCTTAAAACTGGTTCTGGTTTATTAACGACAGGAAGAAATGAGATTACCAATTCTTCAACACATTTGACAGTTACAGATGCAATCTCAATGCTCCAAGGAGAGCCAATAGACACCAGGCAAACCCATTTTGAACATCAAAGCTTTAACAGTGGCCAATAACTCTGACAGAGAGCAATGAGCTGCAGGCGGAGGGAAGCTTTTTCAGAATCCTGTTGCTTTAAAAGCAAAGTGACGGCTGAGGTTAGAGGGGAGATTATTAAACCACCAACTCTATCTTCCTGTTTTACTTCCTGTTCACCCTTCAGTGTCTCTTTGCAAGGGCTGCATATTTACAGGAAGCAAACAGACATTTCACTTCCCAATCAGAAATAAAAACTCTGTGCTAAATTCAGGGCATTTCAGACCCTTTAATCACCACATGGTACAAATTTAAATGCACGCTTTGTGATCAAAGCAGCTATGACTGGCAGCAGAAACATGGATATCTATCATTACAGCCCGTTTTTCTTTTCTAATACTTTCAGGTAGCATCTAACAGCAATTTTGATCATGAAGTAAACTACATATCAGAATAGCTATCAAAAGGTAATATGTTAATTTGTGGTTTTAGTGAAAACAGAATTTGCCTTTTGTACTTCCTGGTGCTGTGTGAGTGTCCTTTGGTTCAATATACTGTCACAACAATCACACACAGTTTATAGCTGTGTAAGGTCTACCACACAGCCCACAACTGGATATATTGGATATAAAAATGCTGTATAATTACATTACTGCTTATAATCTGTGAATTAAATGTAAGACTATTTAATACCTTCCAAGGCCTCTTTTTTGGGGAGAAGATTGAATGCAATTATTTTTACTTTTAAGCACCCACAGCTACCCCGTTGAGTTTTAAAGTCTTGATACAGACAACTGTATTCCTAAATCATATTAATGGCTACTGCAATACAGTAAATGCCACTTCTGCAATTTAAAGTGAGCAGTGCTGAGCATTGTGATTTTTAAATGCAGTACTGTACAATAATTTCCATGTCATAATAGTGTTGAAGCCATTGTTTCACTAAAGTGTCAGTGCACCCCAGGGCAGCTGTGGCTACAATGTAGCTTGCCATCGCCAGTGTGTGAATGTGTGTGTGAATGGGTGAATGACTGAATGTAGTGTGAAGCGCTTTGGGGTCCTTAGGGACTAGAAAAGCGCTATACAAATGCAGGCCATTTACCATAAAGTAACTTTAACTGATCGATATTTCAACAAACTAACAGCATATTATTGTCACCCTGTGACAGGAATGGAGACACTGCAGCTAGATCCCCTAACAGAGTACGAAGGGCAGGAGAAAGAAAGTCTGCTTTGACCACATCTTACATAGAGGCTTATCTCTCTGAGAAGACATTGCTGTGAGGCGCTTGGGAAATTTGAGAGTGGGAAGTTGCATCTAACGACTTGGGCAAAGGCAGGACATATAAGGAGCTTTTGACCCAGAGGGGCCTATTCATAGTTCTTAGAACTTTTTAAAGGAAGTCTTTTGTGTGGCGTTGCATGAGGGACCATCAAAGTTCTCAGAAGCTCATTTGTCTGTCATTTTTTACCTCCTACTTTACGGTTGATCCTCCAGCAGAAGGGGAAGCTCTAACTGACATAAGTGTGTGGTCTGAATGCAAGCATGCATTGCAACATGATGAACGTCTTATTTGTAAAAAGAACACGTAAACTTAACATAGAAATTACAGCAAAACCATCAGTTAGCTCTTAAACATGAAACACAAACAGTTGAGCTGGCAGGGAAGACCAGGCGTTATTAAGCCTGTGTGCTACAGAGGAAATAAAAACTCCTGTCACCTCCTTGAAGGAAAACAAAAGTACTTCCTCTCAACTAACTTTTTCGCATAGAGTGAAGCCAGCGTAAGGAGAAAATAATGACGCTAGAATAGAAACTAAATGACACATTCATCAAAGTGAAGCTTAATTGGTTTGGTTTACTGCATGTTATCCTTGGAAAGAGCCATGCATTTGTTTGTAGAGTAGATGGAAAGGATTTGTTAAGCCTAGTTTATGGTCATCTCATTGGTTGTTTTGCATGCCAACTGCAAAGCTGCAAAAGTACAATCGCGATTTGAACGATAGGTATTCAAGAGAGTAGTAAGGACCCGAGATTCAGGAGCACTGTTATAAGCGTAGAAGCAAAGAAATTGGAGGTTTTTCCCACAGTTTTCTCTGGAGAGTGTCATCTTTTCAAACTCCTGCAGCATCTCACATTGTATCGGAGAATCTCTGAGCTCCTGTACTGATGTTTATTTGAAATGGTGGTAAAGACCAACATGATCTTACATTCATGCCTTCTACCTGCCTGCACCCGGTTCCCAAAACAAGGGGTGCACATCAATCTGAAACACCAAAGCATGACTCAGTTCTGATGCCAACATTGGCTTACGCTGCCACACGTAAACAGACTTTAATAAGGATTCTGGATCCTATTACCAGCCACAGTGGGAGCTCTGCCTGAGGTTCGTCTGTGATACACCTGACATAAAAAGACAATTAGCCACTCGTAATGTTATGTTATTTTAACTTAAATCAGAATGCAAGGCATCTGCCATCAGGAAACTCAAACGCACAGTATGCTCCAACTTATTCTTGTGGTTGTAGTTTAGTTGTTGCTATGCTAATCGCCGCCTGCTTAATACACCACGCACCTATTGGGAGTTGTAGTGAAAACAAAGAAAAGAAAAAGAGGACAAACATGTGTAGAACTGCCTATAACAGCCCTGCTGTGAGACTGAAGCTAGTCAGGGACCAACAGAACAAGAAGCTTAAGATTCATATATGTGTGAATACTTGAAAACTGTGGTTGGGCATTAACTGCTCACTGCTCAAAGGGGATACACTTGTAAGAAAACACTGAAGGTGGTTGCCTACTGAATGAACTGTAAGAAGCAGACTACAGTGAAGTGTAGTCAAAAGAAGAAAAACTCTATGTTCCCTCACCCTGGTCTTTTTGTACATCTTGTTCTTGAGGTAGCTGAAGGTCCGGCTAACTTTTGTCACACTCTTTCCCTCTGTGTCACTCCGCAGAGGCCCAGGCTCCTCCTCTGATATACTGGAACACACAAACAGGTTTAATTTCATCTCCAGCAGCTGCATTCACACAGCATACCTGTTCACACATTGTGAAATGGTTCTTTGAAGCACCATAAAGGTCTTATGGAATAATTTGACCACTACTCCACACTGCTCTTTATAGGACTATAAAAGGTCCTCCAAGCAATGAAAGCCTGAAGAACAATTTTCTGGTAAAATGTAAGCGCAGGATTAGACTGACCTGTATGCTAGTGACCCAGAGGTGCTGGAAAATCTCATACCTGGAAAAAAAAAGGAGAGGAAGTGAGTGGCAGGATAGTAAAAACAAAAAAATATGTCTTTAGGGGCTGACCGCACTTTTCTTATTTTTCCTGATTATGATTGAGAGTAAGCTACAGATTTGGCTCCCTAAAGGTAAATATGCAACACTTTAGGTACCCTTGTACAGCTGTGTGACAACTGACAACCCACTGACATGACTAAAGGAGGCCAACAGCTATGTCGAGGACTTCCTTTTCTACCATGTCCTTTAAAGGTGACCTATTGTGATCCCCCCCCCCCCAATTATGGTCAACTAAAGCACAAAGCTGAAACTATAAACACAACAACCCCACACAACTGCAAGGGGCAGCCAATCAGCAGAAAGTGTAAAAGCTATTTTTTGCCATCCCCAACTTCAGAGGCCAATTTCAAGTAATAATTAACAATAAAAATGATTGAAGTATAATTTTAGTAAAATAAAAGCACAATCACAAATGTAGTTATTATTTTTCCCTGGTTGGCCAGTCCTCACCTGCTGTAGCTCTGTGCTCTACAGAAGTGAGCTAAACTGCTCTGTTTTGAGACAGGGGGATAAATGAGGGGCTGTAATACAGTCAAAGACTAAAATTATAGAGTTTTAAATTATCGTGCATTGAAGGCTGGACAATGGATGATGACTCGGGCAAAATTCATATTTTTTGGTTTGCTCATCCTATTAGAACAAAGCTATGCTGGGTGTAGCTCCTCCCAGACTCTATTGTTGAAAATCTGGATTTTCTGGCTGCAGTAACAGCCAGAACATGTGTGTTTTTCAATTAATCTCTGTGCCAAACGTTAAGCACAGAGTTAAACATAAGGCATGCATCTTTTCTAGGCAACGAGCTGCTTCTCTCTAAACAATCATTTCTACCAATATCCAGACGCACACGAAAATATGCAAAGCGCTGCTCGCATGCGCTGCAGAAGAAAGTCAAACCCAAAACAGGATAATGAGGACAAAATCTTGGCCTGCCTGTGTTCCCAGCAATGGAGACAAGGAGACAGAGAACAGTGCTAATGGAAATATTGCACAGATAAGAAAAAGGAAGGAATGCCTCGGTGTCTTTGACTAAAGGTGACAGGCTCGTATTTATCTGCAGAGAAGAAAGGGCTTCCTCAGTTCACCTGCGGTGTTTATGATTATTTTCCTCTTTCTCTGGTAATTGTGTTTCAGTTTTTTCAAAAAGACTGAAGTAAAGCTAGTTTATGTAAAGGTCATCCGATTCTTGTGCTGCGTAGGAAACACGAGAAGCCAAGGTCTTATTTATTGCTGTCAACATGGATTATAATTTAAACACAATGCTGCCTAGGCGAAAGGTGATTTTCTACACTAGCAATCTGGCTACAAGCGTTGTCTAATTGCATTCTCACACTGCAAGTAGATTAATATCAGCAGCAATTAGAAGCTTCTTCATGACAAGATTGTTGCGGCTGAATGTTTGGACTTTATCTTTGATGAAGTTTAAAGAGTAAAAATTTTAATTTTCCTTCAGACAACTTTGCTTCTTCTGTTTGACTCAGTCTAGGAAGCGTTTCACGCACACACTTCATGTTGAGTCACAAGTAAACACTTCAGTGTGGGTATCAGGCTAGCTGCTAGCTGATCTGGGTGCATCGCTGTCATCTTTGCAGCTCAGATCCAGGTTGCTAACCGGAGCAGCTACTGTTCTCCTTCTGACATCACAGCTATTTTCTACTGCAGCTAAGTTTACATGTCAGTACTTACTGAAGTCATCCTCATCATCACTAGATGAGGAGTCCCCATAAATGAACTGAGACTTAGATTTGGTGAGGATGGGGGAAAGGTTGAAAGAGAAGGAAATTCGCCTCTTACGTCTCAGGCGTCCCACCGCTGGGGAGCAGGAAGGAAAGAACCACAACAGGCACTGATCACTTATTGAAATATATAATAACCTAATAAATAGTGAGGATGGGGGCAGGAAGTGGAGATGTACGGGAAACGTATAATAAGAGCGATTCAGTTTAAATATCTGCATGTTAAACTACCACTTTCTCTCTTTATCTAGCTTTTTGACCTTTTTTTCTATTCTCTTTGCGATGGGGCTTACAGTGAAAAACATAATGAACTCTAAATTTCCAATTACAAGCTGAAATGATTGTGTCCCTCTGCTGAGTCTGGTGATGTTAAAATGAGGAAATGAAGAATGAGGACTTGGCATTGTACTTAAATTTAGTAAGTTAAAGCCTAAAGAGGATAACAAATAAAACCAAAGGATAAAAAGGTGAAGAAAAGGGCTGAATGTTACAAGAAGGAACTTGATAGCTGCCTCATAACGTGTCACTCACCATCGATGTCTCTCTGGCTGATGGCCAGCATAGATACAGACTTAGTGAGGGGCAGACTCATGGGAGGACAGCTGTTTCGCAGGGGCCGATATCGTCTGGATTTCTGCAGCAAGAGACAGGAGACTGAATGAAACCAAGTGCATGAAAATGTTAAAAAAAAAATGGAGTGAGCCAGGCAGCGATAATGTGGAACAAAGCATTGCCAGCCAGTCAACTGGAAACAGGAACATGAACTAAAAGAGGAAACTCGGCATTTTGAATCGGGACATTATGTTTACAATTTGTTTTAAATTCAATGGGAGAAGTATAAATCTGCCCGAAGAAAGTCATGTTTATTAAGTCTCACTAATCCCCAAACTGACAAGGCTCAGATTTCCCTTGACTGTTTATAAGTCTTGTTTATGTACAAGCTTTACAACGACTCTTTTCTCTCGTGAATTAGGCTGTGTGGGTTTTTCAGGATCTCTTGGTGGCCGACTGTGTGACAGTGTAAAGAAGTGGCAACATATCAACAAACTTCATGTGTGAGTGTGTTTATTAGCTCACCGGGTCATGCACTCTGCTATACTCCCCCCGGTCCTCCTGTTCCTCTGTCAGAGAAACCAAAGAGCCTCTGTCATCGCTGTCTTGCCGGGGAATCCTTATAGGTTCTAGGATACGGGGCCCCTGGCTGGTGGGGCCCCTGAGCTCTTCAGGGCTTCCACTGAGCCCCTCCAAGCTGTAACTGTGTACAAACAGAAAGCAGAGATGACCTCAATAAAAGAACACACACTGTATTCAACATAATCACATCTTTCTGAATGTACACAACTGTCGCTGCAGCAAACACAAACACACAAAGATGTACCTGTTGTTACACACACACACACACACACACACACACACACACACACACACACACACACACACACACACACACACACACACACACACACACACACACACAGCTGGTCCTACACTGTGTTTAGCCAGCTGAGTTATCACTAGCCTCTGGAGCAGATTTACAGCTGAAGCAGCTGCAAATGACTCCCAACATCAGCATCAGCATGGAGAGCTCTGCAGCTGTGATTTACAAACCCAATTACATCGAGCTATGACTAGAAATAAGAGGCCTTGAAAAATCCAATCCAATGATTATGGAGAGGAAAACTACTGCTACATTTCAGGATGAGCTATGCCACGAGGCTGCAGCTCTATTCGCTTCAGGACAGACTCTATGATAGTTAAAGCTCCAGCAGTAAATCTCTCATCTCCGGCCCATGGGTTTGTATGCTACTCCATTATCCAGCAAATCATCAGTCCAACTCATCCAAGCTTCACTAACTAAAACCAGAGTAAAAGAATCATGATTTGGTGATTATAAGTGTCCAGAGTGGAGCAGCACTCACCTATCCTCAGGGCTGTGAATGTAGATGGCTATATCTGTCATACTAAGGCCTCCTTGGTGGCAGTATTATTACATACTATTCTACAGAGCCACAGGGCCCTCCATGCTCAAACACTAGCAGCTATTTCAGCTCCCTCTCTCTCCTTGGTGTAGAAGGTTGCTGACTGAAAGGGTTGGGCATTCATATACACACAAAAACACCCACAACAACGGCTAATGCAAATCAAGCAGCATGTAAATATCCCATGTTCAAATAAGGACATGTGCCCTCGGCAAATAAGAAAACATCAAACAGTAATGCAGTACACCTGAGGAAACAACTTCCACACTGTAGCCAATGGCGAGGGGGCGGGGGCACATGCTCATACTAAGAGAAAGTGAGGTGAAAGAGGTTAGGAGAGTGATGGGAAGATTGATAAGAGAGTATGGCAGAGTGGCAGTGAAGCACACAGATGAGGACATGAGGATAGAGTTGCAGGCGTATCTGAGAACACTGGCGTTATTCTGAAATAACTGGGCAGAGTGGATGTACTTTACATCGTGAAGCATAAACATTGCAAATGGGTTAAAGCTGATTTCCTGCTGCAGCGTTGTTGTAATATTAGTAGCAGACAGGAAATCAAGTTGAACCCAGGGTGTTTCCCAGAAATGAAAAACTGGCAGAATAGCCAAGGCACCATTAACACAGCTGGAGCCGCTGCTAGGGTGGCCGCTGGCTTCTTGAACGTGACAGATGTGACCAGATGGTTACAGCAGTGGACTGTGACAATAACAGACTTGTCTTCATTACAACTTGACAGAGATGGAGGAGGGGTGATATTATTGGCCATTATTAGCTAGTAAGCATTGATATATCTGTATTAAAATACATGTCAGCCAGCAAGTGATGAGAATCTGGAGGTAAGAAATACTACAGTCTGTGGACCAAGGAGTCGTTAATATATACTGAAGTCAAAAATATAAGTAATGTTTAACCCTGATTGTGATTCTGTGATTATGCATCTAATTAAAACTAGCACAAGTGTGGAAGACACTAGTGCTAGCGGTGGGTATAGATATTGGTTTTTGTTTATGTTAAATATATTGTATTAACTTCATTTCATGTTTTATTTTCTGTATTTATTTTTCTGTTTTTTTCTCTTGTTCATTAACTAACTTGTGGAGCACTTCGGTCAAACTCAGTCAAACTAGCCCAACAAAGAGTCCAGTCCACTGGACAGCCGTGAATACTTCAGAGATGAAGGGCTTAATATTTGTACTTTTCAGTGTAAGAATGAATCACCTAATGAGAGTGAATCATTGTCAGTCTTAAAGCCTTTTTACTCATAAATACAGCGAAGCGGTGGTTTGCCTAAGGAGCTGTCCAGATGTGTTTGTTTTTAATGAGAGCAGACAAATTGCACCTTCTTTTTGAACAGGACACTTTCATCTTGGTAAATAGTTGTTAACATTTTCAGAATATGTTTGTACCTCTTTATATTAAAAGAAAGAGGAAAACGTTTATATTTTTCCATAGGTTAATATAAAATGGCCTTTACCGGTCCCTGCCGTTTGAGATCAAATTGGACTGTATGGACTAAAATGAGTTTGACAACGCTAATCTACACCATGAACCTGTCTTTTATCACCAAGAAGCTCTCTACACCATTCCTGAACAAACTTATTTTCAGTTAGATATTTTTTTTTAGTAAGTTTTTATTAAAAATGTTACAT
Source organism: Maylandia zebra (assembly GCF_041146795.1). Taxonomy (NCBI): domain Eukaryota; kingdom Metazoa; phylum Chordata; class Actinopteri; order Cichliformes; family Cichlidae; genus Maylandia; species Maylandia zebra. Next base: position 7,515,700 of record NC_135167.1, read on the forward strand.
TTTAGTTTGAGTCTTACTTTAACTCATTTTGATGACCTTATTAAAAGGATAATAATCAGGAGAAAGAGTTGACATGTTTACACCAGTTATTAAAATATAAATACCTAATTCTAATTAGCCTTTAGTCATTAGTGCAAAATATCGCTTCATATATATTACTATTTACAGCCTAGTTTTATTTTTATTTTATTTAACTGAAGAAGTTTTTCCACTCCTAGCTTAGTTTTCAGTTTAATTAACTACAATAACCACGACACACTTCAGATGTGTCTTACTAAAGAAACCTTTTACCGTTTTCAGACACTGTTGTCAAACATTTTCATATCCAACAGACTTTCTGAGTAGGAGTGTAAGCATTCGGCTCACCCAGCAGAGTTGAAATAGATCTATTCTGCATATAATCAAGATCAAGTGAAAGATGCTGACTCTTTTTTTTCCACTGCTTCCTCCCTCCTCCTTCTGGGTCAAAGAGCAACATTTCATACAGTCAACAAAGCTATTTTGCAGTGAGAACAACTTGCATTCTGTTTTTACTGCTGCAGCCCACTGTCTTCTGTCTTCTGATGTTTTAGAGTTTTGAATAATTCTCTACAGGAAGTTATTAAACCCACAAAATAAAAAAAATTAAAAAAACAATCGTCTGTTCTAAAACTCTAGCCAATGCAGTTCAGCCTCCAGAAAGAGAGGAGCTAAACTCCTCTCTTTCTGTGTGGCTGCTTGTTATTACCAATGCTATACAAAACAGCGGTGCCACCACCACCCATTTGCCACAGTATTTCATACAAACTCCAACGGGGGTGAAAAGAGAGCAGCATTTTTCAGAGCAGTTGCCTGCAGGGACGGAGAGAATGCAACAGCAGTTCAGCAAGCATACATTAAAAGCCGGGAGGTCCACAAAGGGCACGACTGCATAAATTTGCCATAGCATGCCACTAAAAAGCAGGGCAAGCTTAACAAAACATGAACTGATGAATGTGATGTATTAATACCTTCTCCTGTGAAAGGCCGGCTTCCTCTCACCAGAGCTACGAGTGGAACTGGAGGTGATGGAGACGGAGACAGAGACAGAGTTGTGGATGAAGGTGGAAATGAAGTGGGATTTGAACGGAAGCCATGACAGCAAGAAAATAATTAATCAACGAACTGTTCTTATTGCCGATGGGACCATTGGATTTTTATGGCTACTACTGTATAGGTAATGATCTAAGAGAAGACAAGAGTGATCAGACTGCTGTACTCAGAGTAAATGATGAAAGATTATAAGCATGAAATAATTGTGGTGATATCTTGGCTCATAGTTTCAAAATGATGTTTAGTATTCCCACCTCACAGTGAGATTGCTGGTACAAACTAGTTTCCACAGGCAAAAGCTTGCATCTCATCATTCAGCAGCTTGTAGAAGCACCTTTAGCAGCTCTAAGTTGAAGTAATCATTTCATGTATGAGTCATCACACATCACTCTCTCACATTTTTTAGTGGAGGAAGTCTGGCCAACTTTTCTCTATAACATTGTTTCAGTTCATTGAGGTTTGTGGACATTAGTGATTGCAAATGAAGGTGCCCAAAGAAAAAAAAGTAAAAACAGGAAAGCACTGAATCATCACCCCTGCACCACAGTGATTGACAGCAGGTATGAGGTGTTTGTGCTGATATGCTGCGTTTGGCTTTCCCCAAATATAGAGCTGTGAATTATTATCAAACATTTCCACTTTGACCTCATCTGTCTAAAGGACAATGTTTCAGACGTCTTGTGGTTTATTCAGATGCAATTTTACAAAGCCAAGTTGTGCTTCATATTCTTTTTAAGCTTTGTCCTGGCAAAGAAGTCTTTTTTTGTCTGTACTTCCATGAAATTTAACATTTAAAAGGCCAACTGAGGCCTGCAGAGTCTGATGTCATTCTTCTGTTTGTGGCATTGCAGGATCTGACTTTGGTGTGAATTTACTGGAAGGTCGGAAGATTCTTAAAACTTGAGCTTTTATAGAGGTTTTCACACTTGCCGATGACTAGTGAAGCCAGTGTATTGGAATATCAGCACATACCTGCTACATTCCCTCTTAATTTGTATGAAAGCAATAAAGGTGTACTTTATTTTTCACATGACTGCACATAATCCTGTGAAAATGTTCTTTTTCGTGGAACTGTACATCTTCTAATCAACTGATAATAACACAGCATGAATTGAAACACTCAATAGACAGAAATGTGTCAAACAAAATGTTTGGGATTCAAAGTTAGAGTTCCAGTTGAGTATTGTGAGCAGAAACCCTATTTGTATCATAACCACATGAAGGACAGAGTCTCTGCTGGTCAGTGGACAACCTCTGAAGTCAACTTTAAAGGATGTTACTGGATTCCGACAAGAATTATCCTTGTGCATTCATCCCCTGTGATACCATTTAGCAAGATAACCTATCCTCTAATTAGTGAACTTTAGAGTTGCTGGTACCGGAGGAGTTAAGAGTAGTGTGGGCGCACTGGTACCCTATTACCAGGCTTTATTTCCAGTCTGTGCTAAACTATGATAACAGCCTCCCGGTTTTTAATGGTAACACTATTTTGAAGGCCACTTCACATTTCAAAGAGTATTCTGCAGTCGGTTACTTGTCCACCTCAGAAATTAGACAGATTTTCATTCTTTCAAATCTATCAGAAGAAGGACTCTGTATCATCGGCAGAGACTCTGAGGAATGCATCTGTGGTGCCCCATGTTTTCGTTTGTTTGCTTCACACTTTAAGTCAATTTTTTCAGGCACACTTTGTGGTGCATGATGTCTCCACAGACAGCTGTTTAAACCAAACAAATTTACTGAACTTGACGAACATAACGCACCATAATACCACACTGTATCTAAAAGTATCGATGATTCCTTCCTGCTGCGACCACATGAAAGCTGCCTTTATCCAGTAAACTTCTGTTTAGACCAGCTGCTCCTTTCAGCTCCTCTGTGCTGACAGACATCTGTTTGGCATCTCTGTCTGAGGATGGAGTTTGTGTGGACTGAACAGATCAAATGCTTCAGTAGGGCTTATGCAACACTCATGTCCCTTTTATTGTGGATTCCTAATAATCTTTGGCAACCAAATAAGCATAATTACCAAATGCTAGACTGTTACTTTAAAATGTCACCAAACACTATACGAGACATTCCGAAATCTTGTTTTTCTCATAATTTAAAATCTCATTACATTTATTTTGTCTTTTTTTAAAAAATATGTGTCCTAGACCCCACTCACACACAGGCAAACCCCCTGGTAACCTTTGTTTATAGGGAAAAATGTGTATTCCCTGACAGGCTGGCGAGTGTTTGCTGGAGCGGTTACTGTTGCAAGTTGCAACGACGTATATGGTGCTGCACTAAAGAAAAACCTCCTTGCAATTGTTTTGTTTGCTAGCAGATTGCCACGGTTTCCTGTAGTTTGCATAGAAGAATCAATTTGCACCTTGTGAAATGGTAAGCCACGACTTTTACTTTCAAGGCAAACATTCTCCATTTTGGGTTTGTGTTTGTCACGGGGTGGAAATGGACAAGTTAACTAGATTTTTATCTCGCATGAGTTGCTGTGTTTTATTATTGCTAATATTTTAATATTGTATAGTGTTTTATTCTTGTTTTATTGCATGCTTTTATTTTATTTATTGTTGAATTGTCCTGGAGAGACTATACCCCTCCCTGATTACAAACTTGGCAGACCTGGGAGGTCACAGAGGCCCAATAAGAGGGCCTAGCCGGTCAGGAGAAGCAGGGCAGCAGAGATGGCGGAGTAGATGCTGGCAGGCAGCGGCGGCGGCCGCAAGCAGAGGGCGGCGTTGGTGTGCAGTACGTGGCGAGGGCATATGACGGCCAGTGCGTAGAGAAGCAGTGAGAGCTGTGCTGCTGCTGGAATAGCTTGACGCCAGAGGACACTGTGGTGGGGGATTAGTTTGGAGTGGGACAGCGCCCTACCTCCGACGGTGAGACCATAGTGCTGGCGTGCCACAGAAAAGCGGCGGGCAGAGTTAGGAGCTCTGCCCATCCGGGCACTCCGGATCAGAGAGACTGACAGGACGGCCGGGGACGCCGCCGGGTTTTCCTTGCCCGCTCCGATTTTGCTGGATTTTAACGCCGTGGCTGACCCCACTGGACTTTTAGTGTGTTTATGTTTTATTTAGATTTTTACTGTGTGTTCTCCCTGGCCAGGGTTGTGATACAGTTTTTATATCGTTCTGTTCCCTTGGCTGCTCCACTGCTCCGTCCGTTTTTTGGAGGGTTTCCCTCCTTTAATAACACCTGTTAATCCACTATTACATGTTGACTAGAGGAGGTCGCAGTACCCTCTTTATGATTTTACTTAGCGAGTCAGTAGGCTTCTATGTGACTGGTCCTTATTTAGGTTGATCTATAATGATATGATATGATATGATATGAGTTACTTAGCAAAGCTGGAGAAATGAGCCTAGCTTTTGACTTTATTATGATCAGGAAATCTGGGTAGCAAAACAAGACAGCATATTAACCATGCATGCTTTCTTCATGGCCATCCGGTATAGGCCAGACTTCCAAACACTGTCCTCCAGTGTTTGGAAGCTAGAGCCTATCACAATGTGTGACATGTCTCCGTTTGTGGGATAGAAATGCTCTAAAGTTCCACTTAAAGCGGGAAAACTGCCACCAATACATTGCAAAGTTGTATCACAGTTGAGCAGATGGTGATGCAGGCAAGAGGCATTTTTACATTAAGTTGCTGCCTAACTTTTGAAATAAATAATTTTATCTAAAAAGTAAATAATGATATCAAAAGTTGCTGTAAAACAATGCCTGCATATATACATCTAAGCTCTGTGGCTCATGAGGCAGCACAGGTTACTTAATAACTGAAAGGCCGGTGGTTCAATCCCCAGCTACTCTAATCTGCATCTTGAAATATCCTTGGGCATAATGAACCGGAGTTGCCCCAGTGCATCCATCGGAGCGTGAGCATGTGCACAAACGTAAGACGTAAGGTATAAGAAAAAAGTACTTGTGTGAATAAGGATTGTAGTAAAAAACGTTTCGAGTACTCAGAGTAGAAGAGTGCTATACAAGTTCCTGGCCATTTGCCATATACTAAAAACAATGGCCAATATATGATTAATGGATTTCTTTTAGACTCCCTGTGAATGAGTAATGGTCTCCAGTATCGTCAGGCTTTAACACACAGATGCACATATGAAATATACACTACTGTCAAAAGGAAAAACTTAATAAGACAGGGGATATTAAAAAGAAACTTGCATGTAAATTCCTCTACAGACCATCGCTAAGAGCCAATCATTTGAGCAGTGATGACAAAACAGCGTTAAGAGTCCCGTTCTAAAAGTCACTGTTAGCCTTTCTATTGAACCGATGTTTGTGAAATAATCTTGTTGTCAACTCGTGACAACTGTACAGTGTGGCTCTGAATGTGAAAGCGTGAGAACATGTGTTCATGTTGAAGTGCGTATCTGTGCATTTGTTTATAAGCATCTGTGTGTACAATTTTGGAAGCTCCCTGCCAACGCAAGACAAATGGCAACACAGCTGCTCACAGCATGAAGAGGAAACACTCAACATGGCACAGAAGGACTGACATCAACAAGCTCTAATAATGCTGAAAGAGGCACACATCAAGTCTGCTGACATCTACTGACTAACACCAGATTAACACCAGCAGCCAGTATCTAGGACGGAGGAGAAACATTTCTATTTCTACATCCACTTCATCAACAATGCAATTAGACATTATTCATCCTGAAGAACCCAGTATTCATCACTCTCACCTCCTCTGGTTCATCTCTCCGTCTCCTCCGTTGTTCTTTCCAGGACCCCAGCTGTGGCGGCGAAGAGGTGACAGGGAACGGTTGCTGTTACGAAAGAGACAGGAACGCCGCGGCACCTCAGTTACTCTATCTTTGGCCTCTTCTTCAGCCTCTCCTGCCCCTCCTCCTTCTCCACCTTCACTGTCCAGTCCTTCAGTGGTAGGTGCCACGGTCTGGATGCCCTCTTCTGGACTCCAGCTGCAGCCCAGGCCCTGGCTGCCCTCCGGGCTGGAGCTGGTCGGGCCGACGCTGGCGGTGTCGTCTGTGGAAGAGCAGGAGACCGAAACCTCGCTGGCACTGTCTCCTCCAGTCACAGGTTCATCATTCTGAAAGACATCCCAAAAAGAGAAAAGGTATAACTTTACACTACTTTAAAGCATTACTGTACCATCAAAAAGTTATGGTTTATCATGAGCCAGTATGCTAAATCAGCACTATATGAAGTCAATGCCACACTAATAAAATGTTGATTTATTATTTTAGGGAGCGCGGACACATGTAAATGCAACTGTTTCCACGTAAAGTATTAATTTCCAGGTTTAATCAAGTAATGCGCTTGTGAACCGTGAACAGTAACTGAAAGTGTGAAGAGTCTGGCTCTGCTCTGAGAACCACAGGAAGTGGAGCGTGAGAACATGTGTGTGCTTACTAAGCTATTGTGAGGCAAGGTTGTGGATGACAACTTGAGGAATTAGTGATAATCAACGGCAAAAAAAATCCCACAAAAAAGCCTGCAGACGCTATGTCTCAACAGCTGCTCAGCTGATATCTATCCATTTATGGTCCCTAAGTGCATAAGGCTAAATCATTTATTGTAAGTGAACAAAGCTCTCCTGCCCTCTCACTGGCTGGTTCTATTTTTGCTTGGGTCACATGGTACACATTACACAGAGTGGATAGCACCACCTTACATTAACCCTGGCCTTGGTGACGGTATCCTACAATCCTACAAGGGAACAATAGGACTATATGAAGGACCCAAAAGGTTCATTCTGTTCATCTGGAAGTAGCGTAGTGTTTTCTATATGGAGGACCACACAACCCCAATAACAGGAGACTATTTAAGATCCATAATGTGATTTTGCCATTTTATTACACCTGCAGTTTAAGGGCAGAATGTAACAGAACAGGAAAAAAAGGGCACTCCAACACAGCATAATAAATATGAATAAAACATAACACAGCAAAACAGATGTCCTTGAAATCATTGTTAATTACTGGGGCTATCACTTTGTATATCCATCAGCATTTCTTCACTGAGGCATGAGATGAATTAAGAGTAAGCTGAAGAGCCATTTAACCCACAGGAATGGAATATAATGAGGACCAAATGGCATGGCTTAGGGATAATGAGCCAGCGCCACTTTATAGCAACACTGGCATTATAACAAACACCAATAAATGATAGCAACCTTGTTAAAACAAACCTTTCCCAGGAAAACACTTCTTAGTGATATATAGTCTTTTTAAAGTCCATTTGTCATTGTCACAGGACCATTTTAGTGATCCAAATCCACAGACAGTTGGCAGTTAGCAGTTGGCAAATATAAAGTGTACGTACACCGCATATGTGTAAACTAATATGTATTCTTGCAAGTTAATTAGCCATATGCTTGTGTATAGTTTGCTGATTTCTTGACAAGTCTTCACCTGACAGCTCTATAATATAAGAAGCACGCGGAAAACAAATAGTTTTAGTAAAACCACTCTTTGGGAATGGTGGGAAAAAACGACTGCCCACACACACACACACACAGGTTTGGGATAGTCCATTTAGAGTTAATTTGTAGGTGTGAGCTTTAACTGGGTCTATTGTGCTGCCAGCTGCAGTGTGAGGGCCGAGCATAGAGCTGCTTCTGTCGGAGAGCTGCGAATGAAAGATCTGCTTTATGCTGCAAACACAACTTCCTCTGGGAGTCGGACAACGCATGAGCATACATCAAGGGCAGAGAGTGCATGTGAACGTCAGCTTCAGTGCTATAAGAGAAGGACCCAGCTGAGTTTTAAACTTTGTTTTATTTCAGGATTTTAAATGTTATCTGATGGCACAACATACATGTTAAACTCAGATAAGTCACGACTGTTGAAACCGTCTATGTCCTCTTTATTCTACATTTACAGTATTACATTTCACAAAAGAAGCGTTTCCCTTCAGAGAGCAGCAAAGACGTTAATCCTCTCTTTCAGAATTTAGCTTCTGTAGTCTTTGCGCGGATTCATTTTGCCCATCACGGCCTATGTACAGTGTCCCAACCCTCAGCACCACACTGTATACTCCCAGGCAGCTGATATTCTCTTCTCTGGCTTTGTTTGCACCAAACATGACATACGGTTCACATTACAATGAGCATGTTTCAAGTGCTCAACACAGCAGAAACTGAGAGATACAAGTGTTTCAACTTTAACCAAAGGGTGCCTGGCTTCAAACAGACTTTCAACAGCAGCAGAGTGACAGCAGGGACCACAGCTTGCACTTTCCCAGCAGCGGAGGAGAGCTGCCGGCTTAAAAAGATGCTTAGTAGATGTTTGGCATCTCTGCCTCAGGGTACTAATAAATAAAAAAACAGACACAGACTGAGAAAATAGATACTTCATATATAGTATATAATCCCTATAGGAATAGTTGCAGAGGCAAAATATATTCTTGGTGTTCAGTGCAACTGAACCGGATGTTTGGACCACAGCCAGCCAAGGATTTAGTAAACAGGGAATTGGCTGCTACATTTTTCCTCAGTTATACATTTAATGATTGATGTGTTTGCAGTTTGGATGTGTAAGAAGTTCATTCTACAGCATATATAGTGGCAATGTTTTTGTTTACATTTTTAAATATATATTTCTTCACAGATTTGTCCTCATTTGCTTTTCTCACTTTGCACAGATAATTAAACCAGTTTAAAAGAATTGTTTTTGAGCACTTTAACATTGATTTGAAGTTGATGGGGGTCAGACCTTTCTGAAGATGCTGTCATATCCGGGTTCTGTGTTCAGGAAGCTCTCTATGTCACTGCCAGAGTCTCTGTGAGCTGAAGAGGGGCAGCTGGTGGCACTGCTGGTCCTACTGGGCAAACTGGAAAATGTTGAAGACTCTGAGGATCCTGAAAGACACGACATTTAACACATCGCAGGGTTAAAATCAAACAGAGGAGAAACGAAGCATTCTTGTGAAATCAGATTTAAAATACATTCACTGATAAGTTTCTCAACAGAGGCTGTTAAACTGACCCCCCCCCCCCCCCCCCCCACACACACACACACACACACACCTTCTTTCCAAAACAATAAGTCTTCATTCTTTGTTCTAAAACACAAGCAGGTCTGTAAGACATCAGTGAAAAGACTTGTGGGAATCTGAGAAGGTGTGAAAAGCCTGGTGGATCAATGGCTGACTGTCCTCACCAAAGCAGTCTGTGCTCAACTGCAAACAACCAGTGTTTGTGGGTTTCATAAAGGTACCAGGGCGGAACTGAAGTTAAAATCTGACTCGGAGATAGACAACGTAAACGGTTATTGAAGTACTGCAAAACTGCTTTCATGAAAGAGCTGCATTAGTCACCCTAAGGCCAAATGGACACTGATGCTTACAAAGTCTGCACCTTATTGTAAGCTTTAAAGCAAGAAGTAATTTTTTACTTCTGTTGCTTGATCGATAGAAATTACAGACATCAAGCAGACAGTTACTCGAGTTCATATCAGCCACAATGATATGAACTATAATAAGTCAGAATCACGTGTATCACACTGACTACTTAAATAATGACTATTTAAAGTAGTCACTCTCAGGCCTCGGCTGATGCCACGTTAGTTTTTCTCAGTAAGTCTCTGTGCTCTTTACCCGTAGCAGCTCACCACAAGCCATTTTTACTTTACACCCACTATTCTATCTCACTGAATTACAAACAGCCAAATCTAAAGTCAGCACAGAATACAACAACTGTTATGCAACAAGGTTCTGGGGCTACAGCTTTTTGGACATGTAAGGACATGCACAGATAATATTCCAGGCCAAACTAAAAGAGGAAGCCTGTACTCAGGCACAGACATCTACCAATGGGCTGACTTTAGCCAGCAGCCAAGAAAAACTGCATGAGATCATTTGCTCAGTGTTGTTATGATTTTTTTTTTTTAAACATCTATTTCTGCTCAAAAACCGGAAGTCATTCTTAATCCCCCGGGAAGACTTGCATCCCCTACACTCATGTGAGCAAGAGGAAGCTAGATTTTGTATACGTATGTGCTCATGCTTCAAGAGCCTGGATTCTGTGTCGCTGAGTGGGTACAAGTAGATGCCTCATACATGAGATATAATTCAAGTGGAGAAATACAAATCTATAAATAAATGTAAACTGAACTAAACATGCCACAGAAAAGGGCATATTTAAAATAAAGCATGCCCTGTATTCAGCACAACCCAAAAGCAGAAGCAGATTATCTTGTTTTTCATAATTATTCACAGCCAAAATCAAGACTAAAAATAAAAGTAGATTAATTAACCAACACCAGCAAAGGATGGCTCGAGGAATCCTGAAGCTGGCAGAAACATAACCCTATAAAATTCAGCACCCGTCAGGGGTGGGGAGTCTCTTTACATCATAGTGTTGTTAGACTTGAGGGAGTGGGGGTATACAATTTTTCTGTAGAATAACCATGAGCGCCTTTAACAAACATCGCAGAGAGAGCAGGTCGACACAGTCAGCTCTTAATGAAAGGAGGGTAGTCAGATCACAGCACCGACAAACATTATGGTTTCATAATGTTTCAATCAGCCCAATTACAACGCCAATGGGACATCACCACTTTGGGTCGAGTGATACCACTGAATAGTGTGTCACAATGGACAAAGGTAGGTGCTATCCTGACATAAAGATTGTGAGACTTCCTTAATTGTAAATTCTTACACAGTGGTTCCGTCACTTCTATCTAAAATAGTCTGAGCCTGACACAAACAATCCAAAAACATGAAAATATCAGATAAATAAGCTGCTTCAAGTACTTATTGAGCAGCAAAAGTCCATATGTTTTTTCAGACACTGACAAGTTGCTTTCGCTAATTAGCACATTCCTGCGCTGAGAGGCTGAACTAAAGATGGAACTCAACTGCGTAATACAGCACAGATTTGAGTATCACTACTATAGAAAATAATCATTCCTCATTAGAGCACTTGAAAGAGTTCATGAAGTCTCAATCGAAACGTTGTAATCAAAGGAGTCAGCAGTTTAAATCATATTTGGGAAATTAAAGTTTCCATATTTGCATCAACACTGCTTTATGAGTCCTGCAGCAGACACCACAACATGACAGGCGCAGGATTATTTCTGGTTTCTGCTTTGAGAAGAAACAAGGTCACAAGTTTAGTTATTACCAACGTGTTCCTACATGACAACTGGGCAAACCACATCCTGCTCGCTCATACTACAACATGTAGACAACATGCAGAAAACATTAAAGGGGAAGGCTGCCATATCATGACATCAATAGATCTTTTCAGTTAAGATACCAAATCCACACTGACCTTTGACCTCAACTGCTGCAACAGAGCTTAGTCTTGACCACAGTGCATTGGTGGCTCGATGCAAAAACATTTTGCCCCTTTTTACGTCATATTTCCGCTATTAGCAGACAATCCAAAAATGAACGTGCGTGAGAATGTTGGAGTTGCAAGTGCTGGTGACACAAGTGGACTCAGGGAGTTTTCCTCAGACTCCACCCCCCTCACAGCTGTCTGTCACAACTAGCAGGGGACTGTGAGTTTTGACAGCTGTCCTCCTCCCTCTGTGTCAAACAGACCCCAACACCACTACCACAGCACAGATAGAAAAGGCTCAGAGAACAGGTGTAAAAGTTGCTCATGAGTCGACGGGTGGTTGAGGCTGCTGGCCAAGTGTGAAGAAGGTCAGATATATACTTTATATATATTATATCATATCCACTTTTTTGCACCTTTCATGCAATCTCTATAAATTGATCTGCATATACAAATGCAGGGGGCAAGATTTTTGGTTTCTATTTAAAGTCCACTTGTAGTAAAGGAGGATTTTGTTTCCTGAAGGTAAACAGTCTGCCTAGCGAGCAACAGAGGGAACACATCTGATACAGATTCAGCATTTTATTAGCTTTTTAAAAAATGAATCTAAATTCATAAACCAGCAGACACAAACAGAAAACTTGGCCTTGACTGCAGAGATACACGTCACTTTTTAACCACAGGAGCTTTCCCCTGAGAGTAGAAACTCTTGAAGGAATTTCAACTGCATTTCCACTGCAGACACCTGAGTCTAAATTAAACTCTGGGGAAATTATTTTACCCCCCAAGTCCCTACTTGGTAGGCAGTACTTTGTCAAAGCATGGAAACTTTGGGGATGGGGCTTGAAGCGATGAATACTTCTGATTGGTCAAGGACTCTTCTGTATTGCCACCTACTGGTCTACAGTAGGTGGCGACATTTTTTTGTATAGCTGCACGCAGAAAAGAACGGTCAAACTGTTCTAGCTTTCCTTGTTTCTTGCAGAAACAATCCTTACATTTAAAGAAATGCAGCTTTATACTGCAGTGTATACTACTTTTTGATTACTGCAATTCAAATCATTTGAGTTTAACTGCAGGTAAAAACACCCCGAAGTGATTAGATTAGATGAAACTTTATTAATCCCTCGGGTGGGTTCCTCCGGGAAATTCAGAGGGTTAAAAATAAGTGTAACGTGCAGCTAAAAAAATATAAAAGTAGATACAATCTAATCTAATTTCAAGTCTGAAATAATCGGCATAGTAACCAAAAAAAATTAATAAAAAATAATCTGTTGGGTTAGAAACATTCTTCTCTGCAAGTTTTCCCTGTTAGGAAAAACACTTATCTCAGCTAAGTGTAGATTTTATCAGAACTTTCATATAAAATCGTATTTATATTTTCTTCGACCTTGTCCTGTGTTTTTTCATATTAAATGTGTACAAGGTTCTCTGTCTAACTGGGCTGATTTATTACACATAGGAGGTGTTGAAGATTCCAGTTAACCTTTCTTAAAAGTTGATCAAAGTGCATCAGACTACCTGCGAAATACACCATCATCTTGCTGTTTCTTTTTCTTTGAGTGACCTTTGTCTGTAGACTGGTTCAGTTCATAATCAGGTATCACTTCACCATCTGCATTTCAACACGTTTACAAAATTAAACATGCGTTTTTTTAAATTCAGCAAGGGCAAAGGACAAAGTCCTCATACTTCTGAGTAGAGGATGTTACCACATAGCCTCCTATTTTTCACAGAGATAAAAATCTGTCTGCACACAGTTTACAGAGTATATTAAACAAAACGGCAATTCAAACCTTCCAAACGGCACATGCAGAAACATCCAGCATGATTCCTGTAAATATGGGAAATGAGTTCCGATAAACAGAACAAGGCTTTACCTAAAAGTATTGCACGACCTACAATGCTCTAAAGCAGAACAATGACTTAACATATGTTAGCAAACCACAGCAGACATGCACCACAACATGTACCAGAAGCATGATGGGATAATTCACCCTAGAGCACAACAATGCACATGTTCTGCAGCCACGAGAAGCAGCCTCAGCTGTTCTTTTTTGTTTTTCTTTTAATGTCTGATCAAGTCAAATGAAATGTCTGCAGTCACTGAGGTTTTGCATAAATGTGTAATTATTAAAATTATGGTAAATGGCCTGTATTTGTATAGCGCTTTACTTAGATCCTAAGGACCCCAAAGCGCTTTACACTACATTCAGTCATCCACCCATTCACACACTGAACACTGACTGCTATTTATGTAGCTTGTTTGCCTTTAAGTGTCCTTTATTCTGTCTTTTCTACAGAGATGTACAGAATATGGCTAAATGCTGCCTGATCATCCACAGCAAAACAGTATCACAAGGGTCTTTTCAACCAACAGAAAATTTGCATTACTTCACACAAACACAATGTCTAGCACCAAGATTACTCCTTAGCAAGTTTAGTTTAGTTTTTTTCCCCAGGTCTTTAAAAGTAAAGATGACAACGGTGTCTCCAGACAACACAGAGATTAGATCTGACAAGGTCTGGTTCTCACTAAGAACCAATGCTTCAGTTTCCAAACAAATATACAGTACAGGTCAAAGGTTGGAACACACCGCAGAGCGTGGGCGTTTCTCGTTATCTGAGACACATTAAAAAGTAAGTAAGTAAATAAATAAATAAAATAACATGCACAAAAGCACAGAGTGAACATGAAGCCTTTGCAACAAACTCCTTATAAAGGTAATAATTACTTAAAAAATTTTCTGAACAAATTAAATTTGCAACAGAACAACAATGAGATTTATATGATATTTATAAATGAGAAATTTTACAGTGCCACTTCTAATCATTTTAATTCACTGTAAATGTGTATTCATAGCTTAGTCTTCCTCTAACTGAGCTGTCGAGCATATTTAGTTTAAAAATAAAAAAAAAAAAAAGCTAGGACCAAAGTACCAAATTTCCTGGTTCAACAAAAGCTCAGCTGGGTCACTGAAGAAGTCAGGTGATGTTATTTTATTACTATGATTACTTATCATATGGAATGCAATGAAAATAATGAACTAGTACAAGTGTATCCAAACTTTGGATTGACTCTTATTTTTGCAGTCCAGTTGCGTAAGACTGTGCATATTGACTTTGAAGAAGGTTTGAGTATCGACTTTCACCTGGAAGGTTTTTGCAGTCAGTAAAATCACATTGACCTTTGACACCAAAAACCAAAAGATCATGGAGAACTTTTCTTCTATAGCCAAACAAATACTGTGAGCTACTTTGATTTTGACCTCTATCTGAAAGGAGCATCCAGTCACCATTAATGTTCCTACACAATAAGAATAATAATCCACAGCGAGTTGTTCTGTTGGCTCTACAAGGCCGTGTTGATGCCAGCATCTCCCATCTCACAATGATAGTGCTATGTATTACACCTACCAATATGATCATGTGAGAATAGCACGCTACCATGCTAAACTCATCGCCCAGTTTTGAAGATTTCACTACGTTTAAACCAAAGTACTGAATGCAGTGAGACAATGAGGCACTGAGTCAGAGGGCTGCATATATAAACCACCTTTCATGAAAAACAGCAGTCTGACACAGTCCACTACAACACCAACGTTGACCTGAATGATATTCAAACAACATATTACCTATGACTGGATATCACAGGCATCATGAGAGTAGGCTGTAATTAATAAAGTGGTCATTATATGTATATTACAAAAGCATTCAATGAAATTGGTAAGTAAATTTAAGTAAATCGTTTCAAGCAGCAACTTAAAAAACTACTTTTGCAGTGGTTGAAACATGGATTACATCCCTCTGTTGCCAAGTTAACTAAATAAATAACTATCAGAGAGAAAGAAAGGGAGGGCAGAAAGCATCTGGCTTAATGAGGAAGAAAAGGAAGTGATGTCAACTGATCCAAGCTGCAACAGAGGAAATCCCACCGTCACCCACCCTTCCATTTTTACTTCCACTTGACACCCATGGTTCTTCTCCCTTCTGTTTCCATGTTTGACTTTTTTTTGTTTCCTCAGTATGTCTCATCCATTTCAGCCTCTTTTCCTCTCTGCCCCTGTCACACACACTGATGTTTCATCTGTTTTCTAGTGCAGATAAAAGGCAGTTTGTTCTCCGCCTGATCCAGCTCATCGATCTGTTGGTCTTTTTTTATTGAGACCAGTCTCCCCCTACAGACAGACTCATCTTATGAAGGTCAAAGAATCCCTTTTTCTTATCTTGCTTTGGCTGTTGCCCAAACTCAGACATATCTGTGTCAACATCTAAAATGTTTCACATTAATATTTCTCCTACAGTCATTGCCCACACTGAGTGAACTATATCCCCATGGCAACAATCAACCACTTGCTGCACTGACAAGTGAGCTGATATTTTTCCCAGCTACACTTCCCGAGTGGCTCGAGGAAACTGCTACTGTGGTCCAGGCATAAATGACGTGATAAAAAGTGGGCATAAATAAATTTTAAAAACTATGCAATGTCAAGACATTTTTAACCACAAGTGAAAATACTAAATGATCTTACTGCTGATGCTGTAGGGTCATATAACTTTGTACATTTGAAATAAAAGTGCAACACGGAGGGACAATAAGGTTGTTAAACCTTCTGGAGAAACTAAACTTTGTAAGCATTTCTAACATATCTGAGGTGGGACTCCATACAAGCAATTCTGTAAAAATGTACTTAATAAAGTTGACGACTGAAATTAAAGCTTTGGCTCTCATTATCTGTTAACTGCCAAAATAACTGCCCTGACGTGTTACCAAGTTGGTGGCGGAACTTCCTTCTAGAAGGAAATTGTCTAAGCCTTTAAAGCTAGTGTTCCTACGCTAACATTAAATGATTTATGGGGTCAATTCCAGAAATTTCATACACGATCAACTGGGATATCACCAAATATTGTTGTGGACTTTACTGAAATATAAAGCACAGCATCACCTTATTTGTAAGCACAATTATATTTAACATTCAAATATAATACACAGTGAGTCTAGCCTATATTGGTCAACAGTCCCACAGACAACACGAACTATATAACGACACTTCCTTCTCATTTGGGTTTTCAGTGTTTCTTTCCTAACAGCAGTCGTCTAAATCGGTATGAGCCCTTGTTGATACAGAGATGAAATCTTATTAGAGTGTGCATGTTCTGGCCCTTTTCACAGCAATCAGGGTCACTGGTCCCCATCTGTTCCGTATCTAACTTTTCATCATCTGTGTGTGCACATGCTGGCAAAACACACCAAGTCAAAAGCCCATGTTTCTACTTAAAGTCTCATTTGCATGTTACTTAAAAACCTTTTAAAGTAGCCTCATAACATCTCCAAGTGTCAGCAGACTTAGACACTTAAAAGTGTGGTTTCAAGAATATTAGAGCGCAAAGGCAGCCTGGGCACGTGTCCTGGGTGACAGGTTAACCACTCAACCATTTGGCTTGTAAGTGGAAACTTTTTGTTAATGTCAGACTAGAAACAATAGAGCGAGATCGGGCTCTAACAACACCGATATCAGGCAGCAAAATCTTATCTTTGTCAAAGTTGGTGTTTTAGGTCATCTGAGTAGATCAAACTAGGAGAAAGAAAAAGCTACTTTCACAAGTTCACAAACAAACTGCTGCTCTCAAGTCTCAAACAATGTAACGATCTTACTTGATGTCAGTGCTACTTTAACCAGGCCAAAGAGAAACATAGTATCACTTCAAACAGGATACAGGCTTAATCAGTATTAACACTAATCCACACACAACCCAAGAGCAAAACATTTCTTGCTAACAGCAAAGTACCCATGTCAGGCAGATTGCTGCAAAAGGAACCAAAGAAGAAGTCATAACAGAAATAACCATTAAGAAATTAAAAATACCCATTCTGTCAATTTTGACATGAAAATTTAGAGCAGCAGGAGCTGCCAGTAACTCTTACCTGAGTGCTGAGTATTGCAAGGCTGATGGAACGACGTCTCTCTGTCTCGGTGGATCTACAGAGAAACAGGAAGACACTGAATCACTCTCAGCAACATGTGATCATCACCCACAAAGAAATAATGATGCAGACCAGCATGTCTGTTAGGAAGTGTTCCTCCGAACACAGGATGGGAGGCACCGATAAGACACCCTTTATAACAGCGGTCTTAAGAGTATTCACAGGATTTAGTGACTACACTCTGGCTCTATCTCCATCCCCCCCGAGGAACTGTCTGAAAAGATCCAACTTTTTCAGCCTTCAGCGCTCACAGTCACACTGACACCAACTCACACACACACGCAGTGCCTGTCAGAGCTCTGTGGCTGGCTGTGAACACACAGCGCTGTGGCTCCGCTTCCTCTGTGGTCTCTACAACAGCTGTGTATATGTGTGTGTGTGCATTTGTGTGTGTGTATATGAGCTGGTTTTAGCTACAAAAGCCTCAGACTCCCTCCCTCCCATCTTTGCAGGCAACACAAAAGATTCGACAGTTCGGACGAAGCTGTGCAGATTTGACTGACAGCGCTGAATGTGAAACTAAGAGTCAGAGAGAAGCTCATTGTGTTTTAATGAACTCCATCAATTATATCTAGCTAAAGATGATGAACTTTGACTTTCAATGTGTGGTTCATGCAAAGTCACAAGGCAACTAAAATCTGATTACTAATTTATTAACAAAGCCAGATTAGCAAACCCACATGCTTCAGATAATTACAAACCTCATGCTGATTGAAAATGCAGTTTTTTTTAAAGGGTCAAGTGCTTTCTGAAGTAAACTGGAGCTACTGTCATTTACACATATCATCTTCTATAAGATGCTTGTACGACCTGCTTCAATAATTTGTTTCCTCTTTTCTTTAACTTCCTCCTCACTTTAACATTTAACTCCCAGCCCCAGCAAGCTCGGATCAACACGCTTTAGCATGACCCTGTAAACTTTAAGATTCATGCAAAGAAACCTGAAGGAACAGTATAAACAGGTCGCTAGTCTAAAGACCTCAAATATTCATCTGATGAAGGAATTGTTGGAATCAAAGACAGCTGTCCCCCACAAGCTTAATTCACTGTGACTGTATGGATGCTGTAGTTTTTATCATACAAGTAAAAGTGGTTCTGTAATGGCAAAAACTGAATACCTTCAAATGGACAGGCCAGTGATCAGAGTAGAAAAAACAAAAAAGGGGAACAACTTACTTTTATTTTGTTCGATAAGATCAAGTCTGTGTTTAGCTAGCAGCTAGTTAACGTCGCATGAAATAAAGACAAAGGCAGCAGACTAAAACAGCTTGTCTCACTTTTTTTCCCCAAAGGTAAGAAGTAGAAGTAGTATCTGCTTGCAATTACAAGCAGAGGCTGAAAAACGCCCATTACAGTATCCCAGAGCTTCCAGACCAGCATCCAAGGAAGCAGAAGATTTTTCGACTGAGGTTCAGACTGCGAGGGCCGGAGCCCTTGACAGCCACCCAATCCAAGTGTTACTGAACCCTGATGGCCCCTCCTTGTTGGTGGTGGTCCAAGTAGTTACTTCAGACACTTAAGGATGTGCTAAGGCCTGGCCCCAGGCACTCACCTCGATCACGCCTCCTCCCAATTCCTCGTCCCATAACTGTCAAGTACACACACGCTGGGGTTCAGTATGCTACCCAAAGGCACTTCAACATGCGTTTCATCGCAAATGTTAGAGTCATAAGCAACAAAGTAACAAAAGAGAATATTAAAAACAAAAAGAGGAAAAGAAGTCATAGCTAAACAAGACTTAATATAATGCTCAGGGGGAAAAAAGAGAAGAGAGACTGAAACAAAAAACAAAAACAAAAAAACCCATATAACACAGAATGATAAGTGAGTCCTAGCCAACTAACAAGGTCAACCCACCCCCAGAATGCTTTGAGGGTGAGGGAGCTGATCTCAGCTTTTATAAAACTAACCCTGTGCTATCTATTGAGGAGCCCACTGAGAAGCAGAGAAACACTGCACTCTGTTTTCCAGGCCTGGGAGTGGCACGTCTGATCTTCCCATTTGCATTCCGACAAAGACACTGACAACTAATTGCATACCAACTGGCCCCATGTACAGGCACCTACATCATGCATGCATGCACCCACATGACAAACCCTTACTTATGCTTCCTTTCCCCACCCCTCATCAAGTCTCACATGCACACAACAAAATCCCCCATTCACAGATGCATGCGTAGAACACACAGACTTCTTCTTCGTGTCTCACAGCTGTGTTCAGATATCAAACAGAGCCCGCTGAGAGAGAACAAACACGCTGACGAGGAAAGACTAGCTGGTCACAGAGGGCGCCAGCACACGCACACAAACACAGACAAACGTGGACACATAAATGCATACAAAGGTTCTGGTCAGAGGTAAAATGACTGCCAGAGATTGCAAAAAATGAAAAAGGAAAAAAAAAAAAAAAAAGGACAACAAGACTCGACCCTTAGCAGAGGACAGGAACAGCAGGACAACTTCAGAACAAAGAATTCAACGAGGCGAGAGAAGCAGCTCTGTGTGTTTTAATACTCTACTCCACAGTGTGTTTTGGCACTAATTATAAAATGAACTGAACCCTTAAGTATGATGAAGTATGAAGTGGATACTTTACCTAAGAAGTAGTTATACAGTGTGTGCAAATTCCTCCTTTTAATACATGAATATTACTCAAATATTACTGCTGTATTTCCTTTCTTTTTGGCAGTGTGTTGCAGGCTAAGGTATGAAAGGTGAGTGTACACAGCTCAGTCTGGACAAAACAAAAGCCTTTTCGATTTCAGTCACAGCATCAACTTCTTTCTCTTCTCAGTTCATATGTTCTAATTCAGTTCCATCATGCCTACTGCAGAGCAGCTACAATGCTTGCACAAAAGTCATTGATTTGCTTAAGAACAAGTCATTTTTATGATTGTTTCACTGAGAAAAACATCGACTCAAAGGCAACAATATACTACCAAGAAGCAATTTAAGGGCCATAAAAATGATGAGAAATAAAAAAAGGAGGGAAAAAGTCACATTAAAAATGTGTTTATTTTTCCTCACAGACGCACCATGGATAAATGTGGCAGGCGATGTGGTTAGTATGCTCGATATAAACCAAGACGCACAATGATTCAGCCAGTAGAGCAGCCACTCATTTAATCAGTTGAAGAAATCACACATTTATCAAATCAGCAGTTAGCAGGTCTGCTAAACAGCTAGCCATTCAGGAACTGGTCCCCCGTCTGAAAGCTGGCAGCCTCGATTCTGAACAACACAGAGCATATTTGTATTGCCGGGGGAATCTAAACTGTACCCAGTAAAAACACATCTGGTTTAAAAATAAAAAGGCGGGATGGTTTGTCTATACGCCGGGGCACGCAGGACTTGGACGGCTGCCTTGTTTCTAAACAGGCAGGCGGCCAGTGAGGCTCTGCAGCACTGAAGGATGCCATGGTGGAATGAATGACTGTATCCAGTCCAGCATGTATACATGGTCTCAGCAAACAAGGCCTGGTAACAGCAAACCCGTGGATGAATCTCCTCTGTGGTTCACCTTGGAAGGACTTTTATGAATTGTTCCATTCATAGAATGATCTTGTGATTAACGCTATAAAAAGATTGCAATAAAAAGGGTCAAGAAGGTGCCACAAATAGAACAACTACTTTTCGTATCTTTAAAATCACATCACAAATGCTCTAAAAGAGCCCAAATAAAGAAATATCTGGGTTTGCCAAACCAGGAGTGTAGTACAACAGAATATACACCTATTAGCCTAAACATTAAACATTATACATCCAGCCTGTTATTCCGGAGGTTCCCCTTGTGCCACAAGGCAGCTCTTACCCATCTCTGGACCCAGATGGTTTAGGAGTATGTGGCATCTGGTGCCTGAATGTTTGGGTCCTGCAGATGTTCGCTCAAGATCTGGATATTTATGGCACATTGGGGCCATACTGGGGTG
The DNA here is from genome assembly GCF_041146795.1 of Maylandia zebra. NCBI lineage: Eukaryota > Metazoa > Chordata > Actinopteri > Cichliformes > Cichlidae > Maylandia > Maylandia zebra. The sequence continues at coordinate 7,536,958 of NC_135167.1, forward strand.
TGCTTGTTCTGCAGTAATGTTTAGGTAGAAGTATAACCCGACACCTGAAGGCCAGCACTCAAGATTTCCCAGCAGAACATCGCAATAAGATTCACTTTACCCGTCAGTGGTTTTATCGTTTATGGCTGATGGGTATATTTACTGTAGTACTATGTTAGTATAAAGGGTTATTCACAGTTACTGTAGATGGTAAGTGGAGTGATGATGTGTTTTGTGATTCCAGGCCAGCAAAGATGCTGGGATGTGAAACACTGGTTGGAATGAAGTCATTTGGCCGAATGCCTGTTTCCATCTGAGGCCAGAGGAAACCGTTAGCCCAGAGCAGCCTTTTTCCCACACCATCATATCTCTACCTCTCCCTCTCTCTCTCTCTAACTCACTTGCACACACCCTTGCTATTTCATACCTCCGGGGTAAAGAGGAGCTGACATTTGGAACAAGTTTAGAAAGTGACAACAGACTAAAGAGAGGTGTTACATATACCAGAGCAAGTCTCTTCACTGATTTTCCTCTACTCTGCCCTGAGTCTGGATGTCACAACCAGCAGACACTGTGACAGTAAACACCCCATATCAAACGCCCACTGCTGCGTAGTTACTAGTTTATTTTATGCACGATAATTAATAGTCCAGCCATCAGTAACTGATTATTAGTTTAGATTATAGTTTATAGTCATCAACCAATAGGAAACAGTCCAGCTGAGTCATTGGCTAAGTGCGACTTAAATAAAACGAGGCTCATCACAGTCTGTTGACACCTATTTTGGTTCAATTTTACAATTACAAACAGCTCTAAATGACTAGGTTTCAGTTTAATTAAGACTAAAACTGAAACCTATTTAAAATAAAGAACCAGACAAAGTGAGGGTATTACAGTTTAAAGGGAAAGAAACAGCAAATCCAGATACATCATAATTTCACTTATTTTTACAATGTTTGACAGCTGAGTAACCAGCTAACGACAGACTTTACCATGCTTTTTGAGTACATATTTAACCATCTACTCTAAATAGCTGCATAGATTAGTTTTTACAGCCTGTGAAATTCTTTCCCGAGTCTGTATCTAGAAATTATCTCTAGATCGATAAGTTAGTGAACATCATTTTCTCATTACTATTTGAGATTTGACAGGAAAAGCCTGATTTTGTTCTATCTGGAAAAATCGCTGGTACTTACCCTGCTTACAAATCAAACCAGTCACTTAATGTCCCTTGATGGAGTTTCCTCCACTTGTGACCGCTAACTAATGACATCTAGGGCTGTGTAATATGACAAAATATAATGGATGCTGACTGCAACACAACAAATATCCCGGCCACCTACAATCACATGAAAGAGTGTCGAGAGAGCTAACAAACAAGAAGCAAAAAAAAGAGCTGTTGGGTGCTCAAAATAACCCAGAATGTCAAACGCTAAAATAAGCTTTGATGTGAGGCACGCTAAATGCTTACAAAGATGGAAGGAGATAACAGTGGAAACTTTTAAAGATATGATCTGAATTTACACTGTTGGTCAAAAAACCCGAATCCAGGTACACAATGCCCAGCAGAAAATGCTTTACACAAGTCAAGTTGCGTTGTTTATATTACGAGTGTCGGGCCAGAGTAGAGGATGAGACGCAGCACACAACGTTACAAGAGATATGTGGACGAGCCAAACAACTCATTCCTGTATGATGTTAATGGTGCACTTCATCTGAGCACTTCACTCTGCGATAGATGCCTATTGTCCTGATAACCATAGAGCAGAATTGGAAGCTAGAGGCCTCAGAAAAAGCTCTTGAGTAGCGGTGACTGCGTGAGGGTCATCTATGTGCGTCACTACGGCTAACGCCACGATTTTTAGAGCGTTTACTGAACACTTATTGAAAACTGTTCTATATTTTATACATTAAAATGTTATGGTTACATCCTTAGTCAAACATTTTTCCAGATGCTCAAAATAAAAAAACAAAAATAATCACATATGAAACAATATAAAATAAGTTATATTGGGATATGAGGTTTTGGTAATATCTCACTCTGTCCGAGCGAAAACTTAGAAGGAGCACGTTTTTCCTTTGTCTTTACTAAACAGGGATCTATCATGATTAAGATTTTAGTTACATAAGTTCCTATTGCTTTGATCAACAGTGCACAAGTCTCTGAGCTGCAGCAAGGAGAAACTCCACAGTGGAAAAATGTTGTAAAAGGTTCTATATATGCAGAGAAGGGAAAGTGCCTTTTGGGCTTTAAATAGCACAAGTTTTGGGAGCTGTAAACATCTCATTTAGAAAGATTCCATCGAACCTCCGCTACATTTGGTTTAACACAGAACCTTTACAACACAGTAAGGGCACCTCTGAGCGAGAGGGAAATTAGGGTATAGCGAGACATTTTCAGCAACTTTATCTTCTGCTTTAGTTTGCCAGACAAGTACCCACTGAGCTGACCAAAAAAACCCCAGAAAGACCTTAAACTGTCTGAGCCTCATTAAGTTTCATACACAGTTTATTCCACAGAGACAGATAGAGCGCAGGCATCTGTCTCTGTGTCGCATACAGCATACACATGCAGCGAACATCCAGAAACCACCCAAAATAATCAGCACTCTGTGTCTGGAGGGCCACTATCAACAACCATGCAATCATCTCCCAGGGAGCAACACAACGAAAGCCGTCACAACATCCCTGGCAGAGGACTACAGGTTTGCCGACACACGCTGAAGCACTTTGTGATGCTTATGATTACCTTTTCAAAATAAATATCTTTTCTGAATAGCTTTAAGGGGGAACGCTGATGAGGCCTTCAAACTGTCTGAGGACTTACGCTGCTAAATCACTCCAAAAGTATCCGGTTCACAGGCTTAGTTTCAGGTAATAACGTCATTTATTATCTTTAGCCTCTGTTTTATGGTTTACTTTTATGAATTAAGTTCTGCTTTAGACGCCTTACCTTGCTTTTATTGCTTTAGCCATTACATTTTATCTGTCTGGAGCACTTAACTATGCTTTCAAAGCTTCAGCTCAAATGAGCGTTAATACTGTGTCAGTAGTGGGATCACCACACCAAACGACTTTGTTTGAAAGCGCCGATAGGTAGCCTACCTTAATCAAAACCACGTCTACAGCTCTCTCCCCTTTGGCACAGAGACTATACCTCCGCTTGTGTCGTTCGTACATTTTCCCTTAAATATCCAGGGCTGCTTTATTGAACAGAAGGTTAAAAAATCCAAGAGAAACACTGTTGAGGAGAACTGAAGCAGTCTGCTAAGCTTTTCACATCTGGCCGCAGAAGCAGCTTTCCACCAGACTCCAGCTCTACTCCTCCCTCCTTCACTTCTCCCCACCTCCCTCCCATACTTTTCTTTTCCTCTGTCGTCTCAACTTCTCTCTTGACTGTGTTTGACTCATGCCTTTGCTCGCTCTCTCTCTCTCTCTCCCTGTGAGGCTGTGAATACCTCTCTCTTTTTGTATGAATCAGCCATCCAGAGCATTGCATTGTTACTGTGTGACAGATGACAGTGGAGCATTATTCCTTCAGTTAACGTTATTCAACAACATCAATTAACGCTGCTGAGCTTTAACACCCCCTACTGGTGAGCACCTTCTCGGTGTAACTACACCTTTTTCAAGCTTTTTTTTGCCAAAACCATCTCTGACATACAGTTTGTAAAATGTTAAAACTCTTAAATATCAAGATTAATCCAATATGGATATGTTATATGATAGATGTCAGCATGGCATGTGTATGCACAATCACAATCAAAAATCTATGTATAGGAAAAGAACACCATGGAGGGCTATGGTGGGGTAGCTGTAGCTCAGGAGATAACGCAGGTCACCCACAAATCGGAAGGTTGATGGTTCTGCTCCAGTCTCCATGTCAAATATTAACCCCAAGTTGCACCAGAGTATGAATGTGTGTGAATGTTAGATAGAAAGCACTTACACTGGGAAAGTATAGAAGAAAGTGCTTGTGTGAATGGCTGAATGAGGCGAGTTGTATAAAACGCTTTGAGCGCTCAGAGCAGAAAAGCCATTTTGTGGACATAAAGACACTAAACGCCCAAACCCTTATTTATTATTTCTTGCAGCACATTAAGCTCCTGCTCAAGCTGTTCTCTCTTTTAACTCCCCAAACGAGCTCAAAGGCAATATGTTTGAGTTTCTTGATAAGATCAAAAATGAGTACACACAAAGAATAATTTAGAATGCCAAGAAATCAAGCTCACTAGCAATTCTGGCAGATCAGCTGATCTCAGTGCCAGTAAAAAAAAATCAGCTGAGATTCTTCTAAATATCCAACTGGCAAACTGCAGACAGGATGTGATATTAAAGCTGATGAACACTGCCTATAGTTGCTTTGCATCCACAAGCCGCGTTGTAACCCAGCTCTGGCACAGCTCCTCTTTCATCCTGTTTCTGATTTACTCAGTGTCACGTCAAGATTTCAACGACGCCTGCTCTGTTCTATAATACTGTGCGTGGGAGGACATGGAGGTCCTAGAACAAGGCCAAACCACCAAATAGAAAAGTGCAAATAGAAAAAAAACTGTAACCATAGAGGTCTGAACTAGTTTGTGTGTGTGCATGGGTGTACACATGGGCATATTTCATATGTGGCACGCCTAACAGACCTAAAAAGTGTAAAATGAAAAGAAAAAACTGTATATTGCAATTCTAAAAGCAGCTGGACAAAAGCTTACAAAAACTCATCTAAACATTGTCCTGAACCTGCTTCTGATCTTTTGTATTTGCACATTTCATCACAAATTGCTATTAAGAAAAATTAAATTAAGCATAACAGATAAATCACAAATCAAAGTAACAAAGTTTAATCCCCCGCTGCCTCTGTAATCAAATCTATGCTGCTGGGAAGGAAGCCTGAGGTTGAGAACCCTCTGAACGATATTTGGATGGTATGCAAATGTGTTGAAGTCCCTGCTGTCTGTGGGTTGTTGCTTACATGAGAATCCAGCTTTGACCTACTTGGCTATAGTTGTCCAGTAGCACAAAGGCGTGAATCTCAGTAGCCACAAACAAATGAAGCTCGACGCTAACTGAAACTTTCACAGAGCACCAGGTGCCTCATAGCTCGAGGAGGCTGCTGAATGGCATTTTATTTTTTTAAACAGAAAACATGATGTTTGATTCTGAAGTTCTGTTTGGTGGGTTCATATATTATTCTGCTGCAACCAATAGTTCAATTCAATTTACCGGTATATGGCACCAAATTACAACAACAGTTGCCTCAAGGCGCTTTGTATCGTGAGGTAAAGACCCTACAATAATACAAAGAAAACAGAAAACCCCAACAATCGTATGATCCGCTATGAGCAAGCACTCTGGCAACAGTGGGAAGGAAAAACTTCCTTTTAACAGGAAGAAACCTCCAGCAGAACCAGCACAGGGAGGGGCGGGCATCTGCCGCAACCGGTTGGGGGTGAGTGGATGAAGACAGGACAAAAACACCCTGGGAAATAGAGCCAGAGATTAATAACAAATAATAATTAAATGCAGAGTGGTGTATAAACACACAGGGATTCCTTGAACAGCTTCTCAGCCTTGGCTGACCATTTTTCCTCACTGTAAAGACAGAAAACTGTGTACATCCATGTAAGAGTGCATTTTAAAACGTAAAGGAAAAAAGCTATTCCGTCACATGACCGTAACCACTGACTACAGGAAACCCTTAGAATCTCTTATTTCATTGTGAAAATGTCTCTACAGACCATTGCTGTCTCATTCACCAGGGGGTCATTTGTCATGTGCAGTTATTAATCAAAGACATATTTCGCCTTGAAACTGCACTTTACCAGGAAAGGTTTCCAGTACACAAAAAATTATGCAACAACTCCTCCATATTCTCCCTATAATCTATTTTGAATCGGATGAGTGGAGGAATTAAACAGAGCACACACTGAAAGCAAGGACACAAGCAGAAGTTAATGGGTCCATCATATTGATCTAGCCTCACTGTGATGTCACATTAAATGATACTTATGGGTTTTGTCTAAATAACAAAGCTGTTGGATTAAAAATCCTCAACAAGAGGAGATTATAGCTTTCACTCTCTCTTACACATCTGGAAAAAGACAAAAAAAACCTAAATCTAATCTAAATTTATCTCGTGTTCTTATCTTGAATATTTTACACTTCTTTACACTTCAAACAGACTCACAGCTGTTGATGAAAACAGTTTTTGTCTGCTTTGACGCGCAGTTTGGAGGAGAGAAAAGCATAAACTTTATGGGTCAGAGTGTCGCCGTGCAGATTGGCTAAGTCTAAAATATGAAACGGAAAAGCTGTCACACAAACTGAATCATCCAGGACTAAATTATCTGCAGTCTAAACAGCTTGAATCTCGTCAAAACACTGTCACACTCTTTTTGATTTTAATTACTTTGTTAACCTTACGCATCTCATTTCATGCAGCTAGTTGTTGTTGCTGTCACTTAGATTCTGTTAAGCAGTCAGGTGTTTTTGCTTCCTGCTGCCTTGAGTTTTAGAACACACTGAAAATATATTTCATGTACACTTTAACCCACTTGAGTTATTTTTAATTCTTTTTCTAATTATTTACACTTTTACAGAATAAGTTGAATAAATAAGTGTGCCTTATTATTGTGATTGTTCTTATCGATTGCCATAAATGCTTTTGAATTCAAAAACTGTAACTTAGCATTCTTAAAAGAACATCTGAGGCTCTGTCTTCAGGCCATTCTTCACCTCAGCTTCTACTGCAGTTTGTTCAACACCAGCATGACTCCAGATTTCCTCCTCATCATAGCAATTAGGGGATATTTCAAAAGGATCAAATGACAGGTCATTAAATTGGTCAGAAGAAGCTCCAGTGACGCAATTGAGGTTACATCTCCCTCTGCTGGCGACCCCACATTCCTGCACACTGTGTGTATACCCTCCTGCAGTCAAACATCTGGCATTTAGAACAAGCCGATGACTTCGACCGCAACCCAGGAATAAGCAGAGCCACTCCAGTCTATGGCTGCAGAGGAATCTGTCAGTCAGCAACATTTCAGAGTAAAGTCTCGTCTACCAAAAGCTGCATCCATGCCTTCAGTAGCTGAGCTGATAGTAAACCAACTGCATGGCAAGTCTCCCACGAGATGAAGCAGGGAAAAGTTGTGAGAGTTTATAGGAAATCAAATGCATCGGTGTTACATAAAGAAACTTCACAGAGTAATATATTCCTTTTGAAAAATACAAAATAAATAAATAAATAATCCAGTCCAAGCTACAAGTCTTACAATGTTCCAGACAGCTTTCCTCCTGAACTCTTGCCAAATATCTAGCTGGCACATCAAGCTGCTTGTAAGAGAATCTGGCTTTTCTTTCTCCTCTAATATTTGTGGTGTACTTTTTCTTTACTTGAAATTTTTTTGCAATCCCTGGCCATTGCTGTATCTTAAGAACGTCAAACTTGGTTACTGTTTCCAGAAAACCTGAAATTTGACTTGTGCATACTCTTAAGGACACTTTCAGCCAAACACAGCAAGTTTGGTTAAAACTAGCAGTAAAAGCCTTTTCATCCATACCTCACATTAGATTCTGTGCAGAACAAAAAAAAAAAAAATCAAGTATTAACTTTGCTTTAAATCTAGACAGATTTTAACAAACTGTGCATGCTAAAACAATACACAATTTCTAAACTGAATTCAGAACAGAAAACAGTAGACTCTGCATTAGCAAGAAACAGCAGCTACATCTGTAACACTCTTCCATAAACTGTACAAAAACTGCATATGAAAGTCCAGCTGTCCATGTAAGAACACAATTGTTCTTATTTCCCATTAAAACAACAAAGACTCACCTTAGCTGCATAGTCGCTGACTGTTTGGTCAGAGCATTTTTACTCCAAAAGCTACTTTGGTTGTTTCAAAGCTTCAGCAAACAGTGACTCATCTTCTGTTAATCAAACACACATCAACAGCAAAGCAGAGCTTGATAGCTGACAACAACAGAAGAGACTTCAAGCATACCGTGGAGAAGTCTGCTCCCTCCGCTGGGCCATTTTGTTCCTCCCTTGCATCACTTAAAGTGTCTTCAGACTTGATGACATCCACCTCTAGAGAAAGGCACACGACACAATGCAATCAGTGCAATGGCAAATCTTCCAAATATAGGAATCAATAACAAGTGTTTAGAGTGAATGGTTCTGAGACTTATCTTTCCTGAGCACAGATACACTGATGAGTCACAAACTTTGTACAATAGCAAAGTAGCAAAGTGTTTCTGGATGGTTTTATTCACTATTATCCTTCACTGAAAAGGTTGGTTTCTTTTATTCTATATAGCTGTGAGAGAGAATTTGAGGGCTTTATATCTTGGTATTATTAGTCAACATGAGCTGATGACTGTCATTGGAAGCTTAAAAAGTCTCATAAATATTCTACAGAAGAGAAAAATAAATAAAAGCACTCACTAGTAGCAGATTCGATTTTCACTCTTCATACCCAAACTGGGAAACAACAGAAATTTTGTCTCTGACAAGCTCACCAAGATATTACCTGATGCTGTGACACTGTCATGCTGTAAATATATCCTCTAATTCATAATGACAACGCACTCCCTGTGTGACGCACATCACAACCTTGCCCTTGACCTCTCTTTATTGGACTCGGTTCCGGCACAATTATTTCAGATGAGCAAAAACTGCCAACAGAGGACTGCTGAAGGTTCACTCTGTGAGTCTCCCTTCCTGCAACACGCTCACATCAGCTGGCTTGTGTATGTTTGTTTTACAGATTCCAGACTTGTAGCTGTGTATCTGAGGCCGAGTCACGTGCACTTGTAATGTGACTGTGCATGCTGACTTAGACTGTAGCCAGACCGTGCTTTCGTGAGTGTAAGAGAGACTAACAAAGAACATATGTATATAAAGGGTGTTGTTGTCAGACTAATCGTGGCCTAAGTTACTGGTGGTACAAACCAGCTCCTTACTTCCCATTGCATAACATGTCAAAGTGTCTCATTGTGAGCTACTATGGCATAAAAATGCGTCTGTGGATGCCAAACTTTGATCAAAGTGTTTTAAAATCCCATCTTTTTTAAAAATCAGATAATTGAGATGTACTAATAACTCTTCATTAGAATTACAATTTTCTCAAAATAATATAAAGACTCAGGACAACATATAGTCACAACAGCAATGCATCACAACGGGATGTCACAAAAAAGCTAAAACCCCTGTGAGCTCAATAATGGTGAGCTATGTGGCATTTAACTTTGCGGAGCTTTTGCCATTAATCACCTGAAGAGGACTGAATCTAATTTAGCATATTTGCTTAGGAATAAGACTTTGACAAACATATTGGCGTGTGATGCATGAGTGTGTGGACCTGGAATAAACCTGAACAAGGACTGAAATAAATCAGCATTTACCCACCTTGAGCTTTAGTGCTGCAGCTCTCCAAGGATCCATCCACAAAATCAGAGGGATTTTCAGTCATCTGATTCTCAGTATGAAGTTCTATGGATCCTTCACTCTTAGGTGAAAGTGCCGTTATTTCCGAACTTAGATCAGCACTATTTGAAATCACAATGTCATCCTGTGGGATAGACAAAGTGATCTGATTCTCAGGTGGCCTTTCCTCTGCAGTTATCTCAGAATTATCCTGTTTAGGTTGAACATTTCCACTCTCATCTGCTGCCACTACCACAGGCATATCACTTGTCTCACTGGTCCGTTGAACATCCTCTTCAACTATGTTGGTGACTTTGCTCTCTTCTGTTACAGATGGCTCAGTTTCGGTAAGTACCCCGCTGCCCAATCCTGATGCTGAAAGCTCTATCCCTACATTCAGGTCAGAGCTATTGGTCTCCTCAGTTTCACTTTCCTCCACCTGTGCTGCTGGAGTATCCTCACTCCCAGCTGAGTCAAAGGACAGATCCTCTTTGGAAAGATCTGGGGCTAGATTCCCAGTCGCTTCAGAATTTAAATCATCCAAGCTCAAGAGTTTGGGTTCTGATTCAAGATGGGTGTCAGGCTCCGATGAGAGTCCTGTATCCACAGTTGTGAAATGTTCACAGGTTTCTTTAGGTTTAAAATCACTGGGGGCCTCAATCTCAAATCCAGCTGAGGGCTGCCGTACTATCGTTGACTGAAGTAAGTCCTGATCCTCCATAGTGATGCTGCCATGAGCGGGCTGGAATATTTCTGTTGTAGAGCTTCCAGCTGATCTGAAACTGCCATCGTCATCACTGGAGAGTCCGTGGGCCGTACCTGAGTCACGGTCAGCTTGTCGTTCAGTCGGCATCTTGTCAGGCAACGGCTCACAGTCAAAACTATCAGTCTGTGTATCTACTACGATGTCGCTGAAAGCCAAAAAGACAGCTGAACTGTCAACTTCTTCCGCAGGCAAAATTCTGCTTTCAATACTGTATCCAGAGGGTTCTACTACGTCTTCACTGTGTAGCTCTTTTCCACCAACTGCGTCAGTACAACTCCCAGAATGACAACCACTTTCTGATGCCAAACCCCACTCCTGCTCTGTAGCATAATCCCTACCAGCTGTTTCCTGGTTTTGTTCCAGGCTGTTTATGTCTGGTAGAGGTTCCCCTTCATGGAGACCTTCTATCAACAGACATGGAACAGGTTCAGGCTCCTTGATTACATCACCACACTCTATCAGCGTTGGGTCTGGGAGGTCCATCGGGGTTGATAAAGTGTCTGTTAACCCTTCACTCTCTTCCTCGTTTGCATCTAGAGATAGTACATTACAAACATCCCGGCTGTGTTTCGCGTCTTCTTTCCCAACATTCTCTTCTTCTTGGGAGCACTCCTTCACTTCAGAATCAGAATTGTCTGAAACCTCAGAATATGATGATGATGCTGACTGGCCCATGATTGACTCGTTTGTGTCTCCGCTGGCCTTTAGTAGATCTGTTAATTCAGAGCTGATCTCCTCCTCCCTCCTCTTGGCTGTGCTGTCCTCTGCTTCCTGCTCAGATCTATCCTCTCCCTTCTTGGCCTCCTGTCCTTCCTGGATCACAGCCTCTCCTCTATCAGTTTCCTCTGCCTGTTTACCACAGCCTGCCTGTGGTAGAATTCCCACAGTGAGACCTTTCCCTTCAGCCTCACTCTGTACTCCTTCAGTCCTGTCAGACAAACTCAAACCCTGCATGGAAACAACAGGCCGCTCCTGTTCCTCCTCCTCCTCGGCTTTGGAGTAATCTCTCTCCGTGTTTGAACACACCCAGTCCTCTGGGGGAACGAGGCCATGCTCCTGGGGGTGTACTTGTGATGTTGGAGTACTCACAGTCAAACTACAGTCTTTCTCTGCATTTCCAGGCTCACTGTGTCTACAATCAACAGTGCTGCTGCTCTCCACTGGGCAATTTTCTAACCAACTCCCTTGTGTTGTTGTATCCGGGCACTCCGACGCCGTATCAGACTGCTGGAGTTGATCCAGACATGTTAAGTCTGCTTTGACACCGTCAGAACATTCAGCAGCAGTGTGCAGAGAATCAAACTGCAGCTTCAGTAAAGAAACTCCCTGCAGAATACGGAACAAGACAAAGAAAATGTTAGCTCTTCTTTAAAAAAAAAGAAAAAGAAACAACAGACCTGCTCTTCAGTTCTTATCAAGCGCCGACTCTATGATTGCATAAGGTGTTCCACTGGTTATACAAATGAAGTTTGAAGGTTAAAAAATTAGGTCAGTGAAAAGACAAACAATCCAACAATGTTCAGTAGCAGCAGAGCTCCTGGTTTTAGCCAATGTGAGCACAGATAGCGTGCTAAAAGAGGAAGGTGGCATGACTCACCTTGGCATGAAGATGACAAATCAAGTGCAGCAGCTGCTCAACACTCTTCTGAAAGGACGGTGTGTCACGCCCAGGGTGTATGCTCAGTGTCAACGTGTGTGTGTTCAGTTTGGGAAGGTGGCAAAACACCTGAACGTCTTCAGAGACCTGCTGGACAGCGACAGACTCTTCGTCCTTCTCCGGATCGGTCTCAGCCCTGCCGTGAAATAAACACTTAGATCATCCGGAAGGGTCTGCATTGGCTAACACGGAAAGGTTTTAACAGTGATGTCAGCCAATTCACAGAGTGCAGTTTTTCTTCAGTAACTCACATCCTTAAACTTCAAATGGGCTAAGGCTGGTTGTGAAAGTCTATTCCAGTAGTCAGCAAGTAATCAGAGATTAGATGTTAGTAAATGTTAGTAAAACTTTAAAAGTTCCAGATGCCATATCCTGTCCACTAAAAGTTATACTTTTCTTTCCAGTAGTAAAATACACGTACTTAAAGGCCACTCCTAACTGATAAGCTTTCCGAGAAAACATCTCTCCCCCTGCTGCATTTAATTTAAGACTTGACGGTAAAGTATGTGCAGTTTTTCATTTTTCATATGTTGGTGCTGCACAGGGGAGACGCCTCCTAGTAAGGCAGATCTGTTTGCATAATCCTGGGTGGACTTCTTTAACACCGAGGCCCGGCAGCTGAGGTCACCAACCAAGGCTACAAGTGACTTCACTTTTCATGAGGCAAATGTAATTACCAGCACATAAAGAGCGAGATGGAGGTCATAAACTGGCTTCAGTGCAAGCTTAGCAACAAGGAAGCTCGCTAAGTGGCAGTTTTCCTTCAGTGTGTGGCATCTTCACTTTGAGTTTAGTGAAACGTCCTCTGCAAAGACATAAAGGGAGTCTCTTTCCACTTTAAGCTCTGTCTAAGTCAATGCACTCAAACGCTCCTTTTTCCCCCTCTGAGTTTTAATTTTGAATGAAAGAATTTGACCTCACTAGACTCTGGAAGATATTATTAGAGGATAATACTTGACAACTTTAAACAAAACACATACATCACCATGCCATTAAACTGCAGAGAGAGCACTGCAGTGTGTTTGGATTAAAGTGGAGCTGCGCATAGTGAGACTGAAAAGGTACTACAAGAGGTCAGTGGAAACAGGACTGAGGCTTTTGTGTTGCAGAATAGTTTCCCATCACTTTAGATTTCCTTGGAACAATACTGGCAGCCCACAACTTTTCAATTTGCCCTCAACTATCTGACTGCAGCTGAAAGTGCTAAGCTAGGCTGCTGCGTGGCTTGGTGGTGATGTTCTTTGAATACTTCTATTGTTCTGTGAGGACAACAGACAAACAACATTGCTATAAAAGAAGGAGGAACCACGCCATCTGCCCTCTGATATATTGACATGGAACTGTTTGTACAGAGAAGAGGGCAATGTTCACTGAACCTCAGGGCTAATGTCACTGTCACACAGTGTGAGGACAGTTTAGACAAATAAATCTTTTTCAAGCATAGCCATATGACACGAGACGTTCACGTGAACCTGAACTGAATGTTTTGAGAATAATACAAGCGCTTACTTTGTGAGGAGCTCATGGAGGCATTTGTGCCCTCGTAATTCCGCAACGGCGGACGGGGTGTCGCCTTGCCTGTTGGCCAAACGAAGGGCTCCTCTTGCCCCAGCTTGCTGCAGCAAGAAGTGTGTAACCTGAAAGAGACCTCGACGTGCTGAGAAATGCAGCAGAGTCTCCTGAGGATTCAGATCTGAGGAAGAGAGAGAAGATGACAAATAAAGACCAAAAGAATCAAAAAGAGAGAGCGTGACAGAGCGCAGCGGTCCAGGGAGCTAAATCGTGGCAAAGCAGCCAACATACCAACAATTGTGGCAGCCTGGCAACACTGCAGAGCAGTCTAATTAAACCAGTTCAGGATCCATGATGACCCAGCATACAACAGACATTTGCACACTCACAGACTGATAAAACCATAACTTGTCTCCTTCCTGCTACGTCCATCAGATGATCAGTACAGGTATCTGCAGGACATAACTGTCATTTTGTGATCAAACCCAGCATGCCGACTGAGTGTAATTGTAATCATGTCTTCTGTGTGCCTGAAAAATACAGACCATATCAAGATTTTGACATGTTCAGTGAATGCGGAAAAGCCTTTGAAGCATCATCGGACAAATGAAAGCAACAACAGTAATGGCTCTATGAATAAATCAAAAGACACCATTTCATTTCAGATGTTAACCACATACCAGCACACCACAGTCCCATTTTTAATTTAAGTCCATTATTAGCCCAGTATATCAGTCAGACTGCTAATAACACCATCAAACACCAAGATCCTCCCTTTCACACATTCAAAGAGACACTAACAGAGACTCATGGACACACACACACACACACACACACACACACACACACACACACACACTTCATCTTTCTGCTAAAGCAACAGGTTGCCAGCAAGGCTCTCTTCAGTACTAAAGGCCGGCTGAGGGCTGTTGGCTATCCCAGAAATTTCCTCGTTTCAAGTTGTGTAATTAATTCTCTCTCTGTCTTCATTGGAAAAGATTATGAAAACACTTCTGGGTCTACAGGAGTTGCCCAAACTTTTGTGTTATTATTAATCTCTTTTACTGCCCAACCACTGGCAAATTTATTGTCAATTTAAGAGGGTACGCTGACATAAGGATGCCCTAGTTTTAAGTTAGTGGGAAATCGAGTCCTGAAGTGCAATAAATGATAAATTGTCAATGGAAAGCAGAACAAGCAGCTCATTGGAGAGAAATAAAAAAGTAATAATATGTGAGAACTGGTAATCTAAAACACCACACAACATTGCAAGCTTGCGAGTTTAAATGTGGTGTTCAACTTCAGTACCCAGATGTCTTTAATGTAGTCAGTAAACTGCATATACAGTGCTTTTGTTTATCACCCAGCTGGTCTGTGGTTATTTATAGCAGCAAAAAGTATTGTTGCTGCTTCCAGATTTCTCTGGACGGTGTTTCTGCACTGTTTATTAGGAAGATTGTTTTTGTTCTTTCGCTTTCATTTGTCACTGCCTATGAGCAGAGGATTTTCTTCCAGTTCGCAGTACAGGAAATCAGATTTATTTGCACAAACAGATAAAATATAAGGCTTTTGGGTTAGACACAAACAGGATGTTCTATATACCAACTCCTCTGTGATTTCTTCTGGGACTATTTTACTCTGCCTAGTGTAGGTTTTAACAGCAAGATATGATCAGCTGGAAAAGAATGAAAAAATAAACTGCAGAACAAATGCTTGAGAACAGGGAAAGGGGCAGAAAACACATTTTCCTTGGTGTTATCAGCATCACAATAATCGTTAGGCAACATTCACAATGCTGGTTGTGTCTGCTGATGAGAGGTTTCAGTCCATTTACTGTGGGCCTTTATGAACAAGCCTGCCCTGATCAACCTCAAGCTAATTGGTCAAATTTAATGCTCCACTTGGCCGAGCTGGGCCGGTGTGGAATGTGAGGTGCCAACAGCAGCAGGAAATGCTTTACTGCTGGGTTTGTTTGCGGTTCCTCAAAACTGGCTGCCATAACAGCCATGTCATTTTCATATTATGAGTGCCAGCTAGAATATACATGCAATTTTAGCTTTCTGATCTGGGACAGAAATCACCAACACAATGTGGCTTCAATGAATGATTGGTCACAACAAAGCAGCTTCACCGCTTCCTGGCAGAGATCCTGGCTTCTTGCTGATTCCCCAATTATTCGGTATAGTTATTCATCAGGGAAATGAGCCAAAAAAAAAATCCTTTACCCAAAAGTGACATTTTACTTTTGTAGATAGCTTTGGAGAGAAAACAGAGGAAAGCAGCAAATCCTCAAAATTCAAAAGCAATTTTTAGCCTTGATAGTGGCTCTCAAAAACTACAAGGCAGAAAATCTGGTACAATCATAGAATGAATACAGACTTTGGTCGTGTGAAATGATTTAACAACTGTCAGAATACTTGCCAGGATATTATCACCTGATTTTCATCTAGCGCCATCTTCAGATCAGAATTTTATTTGTCCAATAGCATCAGTAAAAAAAACAAAACAAAAACACAAACAAACATACCCATTAACCTTAGAAAGACTTTGTGGTAATGAGCAAATTTCTGCACTGAACCTTAATTTTGCTAGCGGTTAAATGTGATGAAAAGGTGAAAGAGGTTAAAACGGGTCAGTTATTTTTCTATAGTGAGGATTTCCTTGCTTCACTGGCACAAAGGGAGGAAAAACAAAAATAAATTAACAAATTGGCATCAGCTGATATCTGTATCAGGCCCTAGTTCGCATGCAAAAACATTAAACTAAACTGAATACAATTTTTATTATACAACCTATGTAAGTGTTATTATCTCACCTTTGACATCAGGAAGAATGGTGGGCCTAACCGAATTGTTAGCAGGGCTGCAGGCTCTTTGTCTTATTGATGAATGAAGTAAACAACTAATACATTATGCAACAGTTCTGTTAGTTGACTTTAGTGAATTTAAAGGCCACAGATCATTGAGTCATCTACTTTAATGGCACTGATTGACAACCCACGGGCTTTAGATAATTTGACACTAAATGCACCTGTTCAAAACCGAGGAATCAGTTGGGAACTGTCAACCATCTTTAATGATATGCGCAGTTTTTCCAGGTGACGTTCCCAGACGACAATAAATGGGTGGCTACAGTTAGAGCAGCGAGTGCTGCGTGCCCACAGCGTGAAGGATGACTGAGATGAAGCACCGTCACCTCCACCTATAGTCTAATGCTATCCATCATCTGACAGATCTGATAAATGGAGAGCCGAGTCGCGCTCCTCTTCCCTCCCCGCGGCTCGGCACCGCTGAGCGTCTTGTATTGAAGCTGTGACATATTGTGAAGCAGAGCCTATTAGAGCACACATCACTCACCACAGCATGAAGGCGCCTTCCACATCAACAACATGACAACTGACTTCAATGCAAAGGAGCCTGTACGTGTGTGTCCATCGTTAAAGCGCTCTGACACACTTCACAGTAACAAGTGGATCGGATCTAATCGGGATGAAGGTCAATACTGATAAGCTCATTTTTGATATGACGAGTTTTCTTCCTAGAACAATAACAAACTCAAAATTTTAAGAAGTGTGTGAGCTTTTCTGATCTCCACTCCACATTACTCCAGTCTTCCCAGCTTTTTCTTTTTTCCAGTCAGTTTTGTCTAAAATCTTGCCGGCTCTTCTGGTTTGGTCTAATATCCAAATCCAAGTTTAACCATTAGCTATTATCTGAGAAATAGCCAGAGGCTGAGGCAGCGCTCTAACTACTCCCAAAAGTCTTGTTTATGTCGTTTCACAGAGAGCAATTACCTCGCAGAGTTTATCATCTGCATTGGCTCATTTGGCTTCCTTTAACTGATTAAAGTTGTCAGAGTCAATGACTGGAGAAAATTGGCACTTTGATTTTAATAAAAGTGTATGTTTGTTTCCACTGATGTAGCAGTTTCTCACTACCTCAAGTGCTCAGGCTTCAGCAAAGGGATACTCAGCTCTATTTGTTCATACTAATACCAGAGTTAGAGATAAATCCGTGTAGTGGCGTGTTCTGTAAATACACCAGTGTTCAAATACAATGTACGTATTTGAACACACGCACTCTATTTTAACTCTGGAGTTTTCTGCTCTGGAGATCAAACCTGCTGTTTACGTCTTTATTTTGACCATTTAAAACAGCTGACTAGCCACTATTTTCACTATCTTTACATTTTGCACACGGTCACCTCATATGATAATACAGCACCTTTGTTCATCATGTAACAAAGGTCTATAGAGAAAAGCTAAACATGACCCATTATATTTGAAAGACAAGGACAAGATATTGGGCCTAGGTGGGATGTTGTCACATGGAGAAATGTCGCTTGCATCAGTTAGCCCAAATATTATAAAATGTTGACATTTTGGTTTGATCATCTTCACCACATGTCTGTCTATGGATGTCTCCATGACAAACCTTTTTTCAATTATTTTACAATGCAGGGAACAAAAAGAGGGGATGCAAAAAAAAAAAATGCAACTTTACAGTCCTGCTGCTAGGAAGGTCAAATCCAAGGTCAAAACAGAGGCCAAAAGTCAAACAGAGCTAATAAACAATTTGAAATCTGCCACATTTCATACCTGACACCTATAAGTCATAGAAACTTAATCAAAATTGGAAGCTTAAATAAGTGGCCTTCTGAAATTATTTGCCAAAATTCACCAGTAAACATGTGCTTCAATCATTTTTGTTCCAACAAATAACTTTTAGTCTTAGACATAACCTCGTGGCATATCATGAAGACTAGAGCCAACCCAACCAGTTTTAAGTGTCACTTTCACTTTCAGTGAGCCAAATTACTAAAGTGTGATTACATTTATTTCACAAGCATTTAGGCTGTAGACCAGTGTGAATAATCCAAGTACAGAAATATTTCTTATAGATAAAATGAACACACATAGGCGATGATGTAACGGTGTCAGCTGTTGCTTTCAACTGCATAAGCTCACTGTGAGAGACCTGAAGTTGCTCTTTGATTGTGTCAGAATGGCACTTCACATGCATCTGACACCCCGAAGAAAGAGTGTGATGACAAACTGAAGCAACTCGAGGGCTTCTGGTATCAATCAAGCCATAAATGGTATGTTGCAAATGTTTATTTTGGGATACTTTGAAAGCACCTGTCGTATATTATTAAGCTCTTAAAAATAAATATCCAAATATAAATAAATAATAATGAATATATAATTTTTATATATTCATTGCTTATTGCTTTCATGTTAAGCTTTTTAGCACATCTATGATTCTCATTTGCAGCTCCAGGATTTTTACTGTTGGATTCTCCCAGAGTAGCTTTGCATGAGTGACAAAAAACAAAATAATAAATTTTTATATTGGGCCTTCATCCGCAGTCTAAAACACAACGTTTGAGCTCCCTCTGCACTCTTTAAACCAGCCCTCTTCTGATTGGCTGCACCTCTCAAACTCAAGAGTGAAAAGCAGGTGGATGTGGTTGCTGTTAAGCCAGAAATATACTCCTGAGATCACAGTTTAAACTGAGAGACCACAATAAATATGTAGAAAATTTAAATTGCCATTATTCTTATGGCATACTCATATTTCTACAAAAAAATGTTCAGCATTAAACCCTTTATTTGTGAATAAAACTGGTTTTAACTACCCAATACCTGATCCTTTTTAGGTTGAATATGACCATGTCAAGAGAATAAAGGCGTTTGAGTGCCTTTAAGTAATTTTTTTTAAATGCCTTGGAGGTCTTGGATTTTTAATTCCCAAATCCTCTTCAAAAAGCACCTAAAACATTATTTGTATCTAGGAAATGCTCCTCCTCAAACACTCTTCAGTGGATGAATAAGACTTCATCTGCTGTGACCACATTGACATTAGCACAAAGAAAATACACAACATTATTAAAGACACTACCTGGCAGTGTCAAGTCAATGGAAGATTTAAGACAAACTATCAGGAATTCATCTTTTGAGTAAAAATGGTTTACATCCATATATTAGCCAATTTGTTGATCAAATTTCTCTGCTACCTGAAAAATGTGTATTTTGACAGCAAGTCTGGTCAAAGCTAGATTTGCACTTCTGCATTGGATTTTTAACTGATGATATCATCACTTACTGCATAAAATCAAGATGACACTACTTCAGTATGTGCAGCTGAAGAGGATGGTGTCAAGTGGTACCAAATCTTCACTGGGTGTTTCAACCCTTAAATGCACAACCCTCTAGTTGGCAAGTAAGCAATGGTGTTGAAATCTCTGTCCATCAATTCCAGACCTCAGGCTCACCTCCTGCCATGTCCGACAGCAGGTTCTTTCTGCTGCCTCAAGTCAAATTCTGCGCACAGCTGTTTCAAATCCTCCCCTGATATTATCTGTGAGCACCGTCCATGTAGATCGCACTAGCAAACATCTAAACCAAACTTCCACAATAAACAGCCAATATCTCTTTTTGTACTCCAGGAAAAATAACTGGAACATACAGTACTGCCTCCTTCGCATCTCTGACCAAAAGTCCATCCTCATCTCCACCCACAGAGAGTTCCACAATTGCCCTTTTTATTCTGTTGTAGCCGTGTTATCAGCTGATGGATTAGTCAGTATTGTTTTCACTTTGTGGGTCTGTGAGTGTTTATGCATGTGTCCTCGGGGCAA
Organism: Maylandia zebra; assembly: GCF_041146795.1. Taxonomy (NCBI): domain Eukaryota; kingdom Metazoa; phylum Chordata; class Actinopteri; order Cichliformes; family Cichlidae; genus Maylandia; species Maylandia zebra. Next base: position 7,556,935 of record NC_135167.1, read on the forward strand.
AATAAGAGACGTAATACAGCATGAACTACAACAAAGGGGGTTCTGGACAATTTTCTAGGTGTTTATACAACTGTCATGGGACAGATGATACCACTGTTTCAGCACAGCAAGAGCAAATCAAAAAACTTTACAGCTATGTGGTTCAGATGAAAATGGAATGCCAGATTCAACAACAGCTGGTATAATACTGTGGTTGCATTTATGCGGAAACATGTCTGATATGGTCTCAGGTCGCATATATAAGCTCCACAACAGCAAGTTAATAATAACAGAAATTTGGGAGAACAGTGGAAGGCAAATGTCACAAGCAAAGTCACATTTAAAGCAAAGTGCCAAGAAAAGATTAACCATAAACTGCTGAAGAGGGAGTGATCGTTCTACAGAGATAAGCTGCGACCACAGATACCTCTAAGTTAGTAGTACATTTAAACTTTCATAGTGTCACACATTTCCAATTTTTATAAAATGATGGATTTCTTGTGTTTAAAATGAACGAACAGTTTAGTGATTTAAATTTTAAGCTAGGAGCTGAAATGATTCCTGCTGGGTTTAGGTAGCCAATTTAAATTTACAGACTGTGAAGGTCAGACAGAAGCGGTACCTTAATGTTATTTCTTTCCCAAAAGCTGTGTCATAACCAATTTCAGACTAGCGTTGTGAGACTGGATAACTTCTACAGTTGCACAGGCTAAGTTCATCTGTCAGAAGGGGCGACAGCCGACTGTGATTAACCCAAACATCAGTGCTCCCGCTGTCGTAATGTAAAATGTGTTCAGTTCCACTCTGCCGTTGCAGTAATGGAGGTGGTGTTCCAGAGTGAGAGTGCAATATATAAATCATCCACCAGATTTGTCTATAAAGATAGAAGTTAAATGGAAGTCACTTTCAGTAACGCATGCTGCAAAGCACACACATACCCACACAACGTGGAGACAGTAAACAGCTTGTTACATCCATGCACTCATCTGAACTAATCAGTAACAAAGTCTTGTTGTTTTGACCAGTAATTACAGTGTCTCTCTGAAAATGCCAAAAAATAATCCTCAGTCTTCCTAGTCTGCTGATATCTGCTCAACAACATAAAAGGAGCCAGATAAACAAACACACAAACAGCAGGGTCATGTGTGTCAGTATGTGTTATACAACCATAATTTGTCAGTATGTTCCTGCATCAGTGCAGAGACATTCTGCCTGTTTCAAAGGGTCCACTGCCCTCCAGACTCACCAGTGCTGTTGGATCGTTTGTTCCCCAGTAAATTCCATCCTGTAGGCAGTTTGAGGTGGTGTAGGGCCAGTGCCAAACTCTCATCCAGACGCTCACACTCCTGCAGAGGAATCTGACACTCATCCAGCAACAGCGCCCCATCGAGGCCATCAGCCCGGCCCACAGTGCTCACCTGTGTGGAGGGTGATTACAGAGATGAGTCGAGTTTCATAGAGGTTGAAGTGAGCCGTAGACTAATGGGAGCACTCATTTTAAAGCGCTCAGCATGAAAGCATTAACCAAATGCCTTTTGAATAATGAAATATGTTAATGTAGGAAGAAACATCCACATGAGTGTATCAGCGCTAAGCTCGATTTGGGGATGCACTGTTTTGACAAAAAATAAATAAAAAATCATGTTCGGATTTATAAATTGGAACATGTTCCATTAAGTTTGAGTGCCCAAGAAAATTATTTTATCTTGTCCTACTCCTCAGAAAAGCAAACTCATAAAATTTCTATGGGATGATAAACTATGCTGAAAAGAATTCATTAACTGAACGCCAAGAACTGTCAGACATTAGGCCTTGTCAGGAAAGAAACAATAACATGGCAATCTTTTTGTTTAACTGTCACTTTGTACACAGAGCTGTATTACTTGTAACCAGTGGTAACCAATTTTGTTTTCCAGCCCTGTGACAAGCTTCTGTATTTCTATTATTCAACTGATGACATGCAGTAGGAATAGAAATGACTCGTCTTTCTGCTCACCAGGAACTGGGCCATGTCAAACGCCAAATCCTGAACAAAGCTGAATTGATGCTCGGCCAATGGCGCCACGTGAACCAGATGGGATTGTGGCTCCTCGGGGACACCTCGGGTGACTGAGCACAAGGTGACCAGCACCACTTCGCAGCAGTCATGAGCTACAAGAGACACAAAAAGCAAGGGTGAGAAGAGAGAAAGAGGGGATTACAGAGAACTGACCTGTGGAGGACAGTACCATAGTGTACAGCATTTTTCACAACGACAAATAGATTATATTGTGTATTTTCAGTGTATGAGATTAAACGTTTCTTTGTTAGGATTAACCCATTTCGGCTATAGATGACTGGCCTTGCTATAAACTCAAGTCATATGAGCTTAAATAATAACAATACAACAATATTTCAACTAAACAATAAAAAATTATTGCCCTAGCTAAAACACTAGTTGCTTGAACTAATTATTTATACTTTATTGATGTACAATGCCAGCTAACTGTAGGGTCTAAGATGTCCTCAGATGCCAGTCTTGCGGAAATTAACTTTAGTTACTTCAGTTACAGAGTATATATATTTCTGTTGATGCAGCCCACACAACTATCACAAATCATCGCAGCAATATTGGCTACTTGCACAGTTCATGTCGCAGGTTTAAAATAGATTCACTGCATGAGGTATAAAATGCATAAACGATATTTCTACGCAAAATTTTTAAACTCATCTGCTGAATTGTGTTCAGTTTTGAGCGTTTTCTTGTTGTGAGACCCAGCTTATGCAGGCTGAATCAATTGAAATATTGGTCACTGACAGTATCTCTAATAGTAAAGTAAACATCGTCAACGCTGTAGTGCCAGAAAACTACACTTTCTGGAGTGGCCACTAGTGGCTGGCAAGAACTATTTTGGTCTCTATGCATACTTTTTGACTACATAGCAACTATACAGTGGGTATACAAACTAGGGCTGTGCGATATGACCAAAATCTCATATCCCGATATAAGAATTCTGTCGTCCCGATAACGATATAAATCACAAAAATGTAACATTTTTGTCAATTCTGTGAATCTCGGGCAGCTCGACTTGCGGGAAGTGTTTCCAGCTGCGCGTCATGTAGCTGGAGTCGAGTGTTTTAACAGATGTATGAAACGACACATTTTTAGACATAAGTTGTAACGGCCGCCGTTTTCTTTGTGAGTATTTATTACACGGCGTGCTGCGGGGAAAGGCCTGTTCTAACGTTTGAGTCTAAGGTTTATTTTTTAGCACCTGACGGCTCTTTTTTACTTCTCATCCGTAAATAATCTGCCCTTTCACGTGATTCAGTTTATTTTGAAAAGTCTCAACAGGATCTTGAGCTTTATTGTGAAAGGTTTATGTGGAACATAAACAAGCGGACACGAGATGGTTTTACCGTTGTTGTTGCTAACGACAACGCATAAAAACATGCGCTTGTCCATCCGTGGTGTGGTTATATTAAATATAAGAGAAAGAGAGAACTTTAAGAAATTAATATAGCCACTACAGTGACCATCAAAACGATGAAAAATATTGCCGTAAAGAGTTTATTTTGCGACACCACGAAACAAACGATATCGTAAAATGAAACGATAGACGTTTTTATATCGTCATCCGATATATATGGTTATATCGAACAGCCCTAATACAAACTCATTTAAAGATGTGCTGTTACAGGCAGCTGCAGTTATTTGCAACAGTAAGCCTTACCTCACTATTTTTGATTCAATGTAATATTAACATAAAATGGTATAAGAAGATTGTATTTCAATTTTTGATGAATGAAAGTTGTTGGGGTTTTGTTACCCTATGAAGGAGTCCACGTAGTCACAAAAAGAAAAAACAGTCAAGCATAACTACGTCCACACCACTGTATGTCACTCAGACCCTAATGGGTTTGTGGATGCCGAAAATATAATCAAGGCTTGAGATGGCACCATATAAAACACTAATGTTGTGGATATCGGGTGACACTGGTTAGCAGCATTCATCTTTTACATATAGTCTATGGTTAAATGGGTCAAATATGATGGAGCGTTAAACCGGGCGCAGAAAGTGATGATGCGGCGATCCCAACATAATATGTGCTGTAAGCTCAATTTCACATTACCAACAGTCCATGCTGGCTCAGAACAATTAAATAAAAATTATTAACAAGTCAGGTGTTAATGTTATTAGTAACACCTGTACTGTTCTTAGATAAATCAAAAATATTGCTTTAATTCAATCTGCTCTAATAAGAGGAAATCAAGCTTAAATGGAACTTTTAAAAAAAGTATCTTTATTCAATTTAATCACTCCATTAATTGAATTTTTTCTCATTTTAGAAGCACTACTTGGATGAAATGGTGAACTAATTTTGTCACAGTAATGAGCTACAAACGAGTGCAGAGCTGCAATGCTGATTTAAATCCTAATTAATACAAATAAATTCACAATATTATTTCACTTAATGGAACATGTGTTAAATTCTTCTGACTAACAGCCATTTACTCACAAGTCACATCGCAAAGACTGAACAAAGCACACTAATGTCCACAGTGGTTTCCATAACTATTGCTTAGGGAGTGGGGCAGTGCCTGTCCCCCGACATGGGAACTCAACCTCACTCTCTGAACCCACTTTCCTCCCCAAGAAACCATAGAGAAATATATTAAGTAGAAATCAATTTATCCATTAATGCATTTGTTCATTTTCTTAACCACTTATTCAAATCTGGGTCACAGGGAACTGGAGCCTACCTCAGCTGGTGAGAAGAGCAACAGGCCCGTCAAATCAATTTAAAAATATAACATTTTTAATCTACTACGTTTTGGTATCATTTACAGTCCGACTAGTTTATCTTCCTTCCTCTGCTCTGGATTTCACCATGTGTAAAGTGTACACGGTGTGTAAAGCCCCTCCTTTTGCCCCACAGTGTATAGTCGAGCAGAGTAGAAAGCCATAAAACAAAGTTACTTGAGTTGAGGACAACTTGATATATTATTGCGGTGGCTCTTTTTTGGCACGGCCCACTTCAGAAGCAGGAAAAAGTACACACAACGCACACCTCACTTTTCATCGGTTATTTACAATGAAAAAAGATTCACTGTTAATTTCTCCTAAACGTGGGTACATGTTATCAGTGCAACTGCACAGACATACTTTTTTGAAGAAAAAAAAAGCCTACATATTTTCCCTAAAAAACAAGAAAACAATCATATAAATTCAAGTTCATTTCACTTTATATTTTTCACCTTGCTGTGCCGCCCCAGTTTTGACATCCTCTGTGTTACTGTAGCAATTGCTTTTTAAAATGTGTTAATTTGGCAAAATAAGATTGAAAAGTTGCTCATTTTTTCAGTTTTGTCTAAAAGAAGAAAACAAAGAGAAAGTCAGGGAACACTGCCATGGTCCATCTGTCCACTCCCAACAAGATGTCAACACACACAGCCAGTTTCAAAACTGATTTCCCACTTGTAGTTATTAAGCATTGCATGAATTCACACATAATTTCTGGAATCTACTCCACGTCACTGTGTGCTCTACAACAAGATCAGCCACATTTGCACGTCTGCAATACCCTTCGTTCTGGGAGAAAACTTTCTGTAACGACAGATCCATATATTTTATAATTTGTCAATGTTGTATGTCGCTACCAACGCAGTCAGAAGGCTACTAGGCAGCTTGATAAATATTATTTGAATCAGAGATATCTTAATCCAAAGCAGTGATTCAGTGAGTTTGCAGTCATTTTCCCAGGTCCCCTGGGAACTCTATCCCGCGACCTAGTTGATCCCTTTAGAGCCCAGAAGGGCCTGATGGAGAAAGCATTGAAGCAAAGCTAATCTGCTGGTAAAGTGACACCAACTCCCTCCCAACTTTAAGCATTAATTTAGTGGAACTCGTACCAAGATAACACAGTTTATAATCCTGCCACTTTTATTTTCCTCTGTGGAACGTGGACCATTGAAGGAAGCAATGACGTCAGTGACATTTCTTATATCATAAGACCAGATTTTATTACATGAACATTTTGGTAGCATAAACCCTTGTTACCACATCCAGAACATGTGACCTCCAGTAAGCTCTGATGTTCCCTAAGAGCTCGAGATTTTTATAATGTAATATTTATTCTTCGAAAGCCCAGATGGTCTGGAATAACTTAATGTCATAGCTGATTCCTCTTATGCTCTGATCAGTCAGTGACTGAAAATATTCAATTAACATGAACTCTGGTCACAGGGTCACAGCTGCATTGCAGTTTTGACTACCTACTTTGTATGTGCAGAGATCTCTGACTTTTTCTATCAAGGTTTCCTGTTGATTCTTGTTTATTTTCCAAGAAAAAGCACAGAAAAACAATTCAGACCAAATATGTTCCATTTTGCAAGTAGAAAAAGTGGGAAAAGCTCCAAGAGGAGTGATAAATGGGATAGACTCTAGAAAGTGAAGTGATTCCTCTTTCTCCAAAACAAAACATTAGTTTAAAATGAGGACAGCGGTAGCAGATGATTAATCTTTTTTTTCTCCTTCCTGGTTTAACACCTCTTTTAATATTAATTTGGGATGCAGCACATGATGAATACAGAAGAATTTAAAACCACCTTTTAAGATAATGTTCAAACTTTTCCTCAGTTCTTCTGGAGCACTGCTACTACGTTTTGACTCAAATACACAAATACAATACAAGTGATCTGCCATAAAGTCGACTTTTATGATGGCTATAAAGGTTTAGAAATGAGGTCAAATTACTGGGGGTGCTCTTTCATGTATGTAAATGCTGATACTGTACTGAATTACAATAAAGTGGACAGGTGCTAAAGTAAAGTGACAAGTAAGGGGATAAAATACATTTACTTTGTTAGATAGACAAGTTCAGTTGCTTCTTAATGCAAATATTTACTTAGTCAATCATGAGGAAATGCAACTCAATGCATTTATGCATGTAGACATGGTCAAGACAACCTGCTGAAGTTCAAACTGAGTGTCAGAAAGGTGATTTAGGTGATTTTGAACATGGTTGTTCAAAATGGGCTGGTCTGATTATTTCAGAAACTGTTGATCTACTAGGATTTTCCCACAAAACCATCTCTAGGGTTTATATAGAATGGTAAGTAAAATATAAAGCGAGCAGCAGTTCTCTGGGCAAAAGAGCATCGCTGCATGTGAAATGCATTAAACCTTGAAGCAGATGGGCTATAGCAGCAGAGAGCCAAACTGGGTGCCAGTCCTGTCAGTTAAGAAACTGGTCAGAATTGGTGTAAACATAACAAAAGCAAACATCCTCCCTTTTATCAATGATTCGGGCTCTTCTTGGCAGACTCAGGGCTCTTTAGTAACAGCTGAGCATCAAACACCACAGCCTACCCATGTTTTGTTGCTGTCCATCCCTTTATGACCACAACATACACCTTTTTCTGAAGGCTCTTTTCAGCAGGATAAGATGTTCTGCCAGAAAGCTCAAATCAACTCAGCTCCAACTGGTTCCTTGAACACGACAATGAGTTCACCATACTTAAATAGTTTCCACAGGCACAAGATCTCAATCTAACAGAGCACTTGTGGTGTGGATGTGGTGGAATGTATCGCGGATGTAACTATGTGATGCTGTCATGCCAGTGTGAGCCAAAATCTCCATTTGCTGACACAGACGTAACATCTTGATGAATTTACGTCAGCAGTTCTTAAGGCATGAGGCGGCCCAACGAGATACTAACAAAACATTCCTAAATAAAACAGCTGGTGCACTTTCATAGAGCATCAGCTTTAGTTGTTAATAATCCAGGCTAATCTTATTTAAAAGTGTCTGCAAACACAGTCTCTAACAAATATTAAATGCTGTAGGTGGAGCTGCCATCCTTTGGGTGCTAGTAAGCTGCAAGGCATTGTGGGTACGATGGCTTACCGGGACACAAAGCCTGCAAGGTGTCATGACTGCTCCTCAGGGTGCTGGTCAGGTGCCTCTGTGTACTGCCAGCGAACAGCAGGAAGTAGTCCACGCCCTCCTCACTACCAGCCAGCTCGTCATCACTGAGCTGTACTGTGATAACACAATGACCCTGCAGAGGCACGCAGACGGAACGTTAGGAGGGAAAAGGAAAAACAGAAAGAGACAAAAAGAAAAGACATGTTTATAACATGAAATGGGCACATTATCATCCACCTGCAGATGCCTGCAGTCTAACTCAGCCCTCTTCTCAGTGGCCTACATGTCTTGGTTCATCTACTTAGCCATAGATACCAATCTAACGCCATCAAGTCAGTGTAATTCAATCACTGTCTGTCACTTTAGATGCATTTATTGGCTGCAGTACCAGGTGTGAACTAGACTCTGGACAAGTGGATACCAGATTTTAAGAGTGAATAATAGTGCGTGCGGAGACTCCTGATCTTCCTGAGCACCGCAGTTGTTTACAGCAATTACATTAACGCCTCAAATTAAATATGGTAATGTTTGTTTGCTGATGAAATGTTACACACCACATCATTAACAAAGAAACAAGCAGACAACATGGAGGAGCAGCTGGACTTCTGCAAAACAGTGTGAGCACAGTCACCATCAGAGAACAGCACAACAAGACAAAGAAGCACATTCAGCTTAGAAATCTAATACAATAATAATCATCACAACAACAACTAAAACAAAAGTCTTTAAAAAAAAAAGAAATTTGAATAAACAGTCTTCTCATGTAAGCTGGATTTCCTATTAGCCCTTTTTTGTTAGAACATTACAAATAAAAATATACGTAATGAAATAAACACCACAGTGTAAGCTAAGCAGCTAAATAGGTTCAGGATGGTACTAAAAACACAGCCTGGTCAGTGTAAAAACTATGCTGTTTGTCCTTTTTCATGTATTCTGCATCATCAGCAGGTGCAGATGCTAAGTTTGTGCCTTGGGGTTCAGCATTGCCATGGCTCTTTTAGTACGCAGGATTTTGTTTTTCCACCATTAAATGCTTCCAACCAGAAATTACAGGTGAAATTTAACTTATAACTGGTATTTATTGTACACTGCCACTGGCCAATAAACTAAATAAAATAAAATAAACCAAACCATCAATTTGTCTACACATTTTCTTAATACATTTAAAGGTACAGTTTTAGTGACAATTGGCTGATTTGTGACAGAGCATCAATGTGTCATCTGAGGACACTGAGGAGGAGAAATAGTAACAAAAAATAGGGATATTGTTCAGAATTAGCTGCTTTCCACTGTAGGACTGCAGCTTCTTGACATGGAGGAGGGATAATGGGACATTTCAACCCACTTAATCTGGCCACCGTTGCAGTCTTTTTACTGGCCTCGTCCAACGTGAGCAGTCTGTCGTGACGATCTGAGCTTAACGGGGTTAAAGGTGTCTCCTCCTTCTCTTATAAAATGGGAGCCTCCGGGCCATGTTCCTCGCAGGCGGATATCAGCAGGTGGACAGCAGCGAGGCAAACCAGCAACCCCAACATTGCAAGGTCTCTGTTTGGCAAGCCACTACTGATGCTTAACAATGTGAGGGGGCAAAATGTGCTCAAAGACAACCACATAGCCCAGAGGCCATACAGCCAGAAAAAAAGTCTTCAGTAACCTTCAGACAACCAGGACTGTGCACAATGTAAAGGGTGTAGGCTTTTCTATGCACAGCCAGTATCAGTTTTAAAAAGCAGAGTCACTGAAGTAAATGAGTAGTAGATGGGAGGAAGCCAGCAGGCATGACATTTTCTCCATTAAAAACTCATCTCTTATCCTGAGCCCAGATTGGAAATTAGGGCTTGGTGCTATTGAAAGGATTGGTACCTCAGAGGATTTGTGAGTTTGTACTCCATGTGAAAATGAAAACGTATTAGTGTGAAATAAGTTCCACATTTTCACAACGAACAAAAGAGAAGCAAATGGAGAAATGGTTTTCTCTCCATCGCTGGAGGCGAGTGGGAAATTACCTCAGTCTGAATACCACTCTGCTGCTTTTTGACACAATAGGTGCTCAGATTTCTTAAAGCAGCCCACCAAAATCTCCTTATTCCACCAAAGTTAATACCCACCTTTGTAAATAACATTATAAGCGATTGATAATTTCCTAACAAAGAAAAACACTTTAAAGGGGACAAAATAAATAGCACAAATCTTAGAATATTCAATCTTGGTGTTTGAAATTCAATTATTTAAACAGAAGAAAATTACAGCATAGATCTGAATGATCAGATCAACCAGATCTGATCAGTTCCAGTACTTCAAATATGTCGGCAGGAGGTGGGAGTGAAGGTGAAGGTGAAAAGCCAGAGATGTGAAACATCTGCTGGAGAAGGGAGGAAACGAGCACACAGAAGCCCCACAATAAAACTAACCCTGCTGACATTAAGTTTTCAAAACAACAGTAATTAAAATGGGAAAAAGGAAATATTGCAGTGACTCTCCAGCTTAATATAGAAAAACAAACCTGTGGTTTTAAAGCGGTGCTCAAATGGATGTCTTTCAGCCACACTGTATGACTGTGCTCTCTGCTGGTTATAAGTACTTAACTAAGTGACCTGCTGGGGTATTGACCTGCTAATCATGGAGCTTCAATAGGGAACAGGCAGCTTTTAAGCAGCATCAAAAGCACAGCTGGAGACTATGAACCCAACCCTCTCTTTTTAAATATGCATATACGTGTAGCCTTTTCCACACATCCTGCTGCAGCGCTGGTTTCATCTGTCCAGGTAAGGTAAGGCTTGGTTTTAAGCATTTGCATATACTGTTACGACTTCACACTGATAATTATTTTTAAACTTATATTGAAATTTTAGTGATTGTTCACTTAACTCAGGCTTTGTTTCTTACTACAGGCAGCTCTATCCTTCACTTCACCACCCAAACTAATTGTCACTTGTTACTTAAATCCAATAGATCTTCATTTGTATCTTTTTGTGCACTCTGTCACATGAAATCTGCGATAACAACACATTTTTTAAAAACAACAACAAAAAAAACATCCTTTAATGATGTTCATTAAAAAGTTAGCCTCAAAGTTTATGGGTGTAATTGCTTGTCATTGTGATTCATCCTTCGTGGTATTAAGCCATTTTTATTTTTACAAGCAACTAAAGCCAACTCAACATGAGACCCTTCTTTTGGAAGCCATATATTGCAACCTTTTGCATGGTTTACCCCTTGCTGCTTTTGTTCCCAACATACAATTTCAAAGCCAATTTACGGAGCAAAACCGGCCCCTGTTTACACACTAACATGAAACATTGGCAGAGCAAATTAAGCAACCCACAACTTACAAGTCTGCTGACATACAGAGCATCCCTTGTCCCTTCAGGAGGTAAACATGCACCAAGCAGCATTCTTCATGCAATGAAATGTTTGTATTGCCAATATGTGAACTGACTGCAGCATAATCTAAAAAATTAGAGCTTCACAAACGGTGTAACTAGCAGATCATCAGAGTTAGCAAGTAAGCTAATGTTAGCTAGGATAATGTATATTAAACCTAGTTGTATCAAATGAAACCCTTCTGGCCAAATATTAATGTCAGTAAAACTGGGGCAAAACTTCTTTTAGCCAGAAATTCGTGGAGCAAAATACCAGCATGACTAAGGCGTAAGGAAGTCCTGTGACTGACTGACTGTTTACGTTATTACAAATGTTACAAACAAACCATTGCCACATTCACGCAGCAAGGGACGGGATTTTTGGGATATTAATTTATACAAAAAAAATCTAATAGTTTATGCAGCTATTTTAATTCTAATCTAAAAGACCCCCCCCCCCCTTATTTTTCCTGTAGTCTGGTTTAATGTGCTATTAAAACATTAACAAAAAATAAACCTATAAACTGTTTGCCCACAAAAAAAAAAGAAGAAAAAAAGAAACTGCTCAAATTTACCATCCGTCAGACCAAGAAAAGCTGTTTTGTGTGGGACGCCTTTAAATAAGAACAAAAATGTGAAATATCACGCAGGCTACTCCAGGTGAAGCTAACATGTCACACTGATTTTAGAGCAGTCTGCTCTGGGGGACAATCTTTGGGCAATAATCCTAATACTATACTGCCAACAGTGAAAATCAGAAAGTATTTTTGCCTGAAATGTCCAACCCTGAGGTTGCTTTACTGCTTGATATAGATACAGGCAATGTAACAAATAGGTCACAAAAGCTAAACCAGATAACTTCACCAGTTAATGTCATTCATGATACTAACTTGTGTACTGTGTCAAATGGTATTGAATTTAGCAGCATGCACATAACAGTGCAAAGTAAATGTGTATGTATGTATGACCCACAGCCCACAGTAGCAGCCAAGAGCAATACAACACTGGCTGTTAGCTATCAATCTGTAATCTCCCAGCATGTGCAGCTTTATCATTTCAAAGTCAATTTTGTCTTTATTATGCTAATAATCAAGAAATCACTATGGCGGTCTCTTTATTGCTTTGAAAACTAAGTACTCACAGGACAGCTTATAGAACTCCCTTTATAACTTGAAGTTATCAGTTCCTGTATCATTTTATTAGGCTCTCGTACCTTTGTGGGGAAATGTTGACCGACTCTTCTTTACAGCTTAGCTTTATGCATACCTTAACGTCCCACAACAACATTTCAGCCCGACTGAGGTCTGCACTTTGGGCGATTGCAACACTTTTCTTTTTCAGCTATTCTGTTGTAAATTTGCTACTGTGTTTGGGATCATTTTCAGCCAAGCTATAGCTGTCTGACAGCTGGCCTCACATTTGACTAGAATACTTTGGTACATAGAAGAATTCACAGCTCACTCCATGACTGCAAAGTGCTCAGATCCTTAGACTGCAAAAAAGCCCGAGTTATCAACCATCAACCACTGCACTTAACAACTGGTAGGAAGAGCTGATATGCTGTGTTTGGTTTGGTTGGCACTGTTTATTATGGACAAACATCTCCAAATTGGCAAACATCTTGCAAGTTTGCACACCTAAGCCATGCTGCCATATTTGTTTCAGAAAAAAGAGGCGTTCTTCAGGTAACCCTTTCATACAATTGCTCATTCTGTTTGTAACTACAATGTCACAAACTGGCTTATGTGCAGTTTTTCTGAGCATTACACAGACCCAACTTCTGGTGAATTTCCTGAGATGTCCAGTCTGGAAAAATTGTCCCGCTGTGTTAAAACATGTCTGAATGTTCAGAGATTGGCAAACGGCTAAAGCGTCTGTTTTTACAGAGATGGTCATTCTTGCAGATGGTTAGTTAATCACGTGCTGATTAGCAGCACCTGGCTACTACTTACCCTCTTAATTCCTACTTCATAGAGTGAAAACGTTCCTTTTTCTCATGACTACACATGAAAGCCAGTACATAAAACAGTCCGACATACTTCATGACAGTGTGTGTACGTCTCGTAACCATTTTGGCTGTATTGATACATGCCATGTCAATATGCCAGCTATAGAATGTTGGCTGCAATTCATTTAAAGGCTCTGGATGCCATTAAAAAATAGTATAATTGTAGTTATCCAGAGAAGCTTTAACCTGGAGACAATAACCAAGCAGTCAGTTCACAGGTTCAGCCCATGTAACTGGTACCATGCCCACAGTCACGCATGCTGTGTTAACCACTGAACCCCTACCTGCTTATTTAATTGTAAGCCGCTCTGGAAACATTGTCTGCTAAATGCCAAGAATGTAAATAGCATGTTTACTCACAGCTAGAACAACAGAGTCTCGCTGTTATGGAAAGAAAACTCATTTTGTTAAGAACACCCACAACTAATCCCCTGCCTAACAAATCATGTAACCCTCTCCCAGCGCTCGCTAAAATAAAATCAGCCCTTACTCAATTTCTTTACCCATAACATGCTCATTAAGAATCCTTCTGAGGACAAAGTAATATTGCAAGAATATCAAGGCCTTGACCTCTGTTCTTCTCAGAATATGTAACTTCTAGATTTAGTTCTACACTTATAGACTGGGGCTGCCATTTCATCTAGAAGGTAGAGCCCATGAACTATATCTTTTTTTTTCTTTTTTTAACGATACAATTACAGGCTGGCTACTTAACCCCTATGAGCTATCTCACTGTGAACTGCTGTGATAAGTTTCTAAAATCTGATGTCTAATGAGGCCTGACTGCCTGCCTGGTTCCACTGAGGAGTTTGAGTGTAAATCACAGATAAGGTTGTCTGGGTGGTTAATGTGTGAGCCAGTATAGCCTTTAGAGAGGCACACATACACAAACACACACATCCCTCACTTATCTCATTTCCTATGTGCCTTCTACACCTGCCAGTGATAGGAGACCAGTGTAACCACTAAGATCAACTCAGAAACTCCCCTCAAAACACAAACCTCATTAAATATTTATCAAATAGTGCAGAAACCCCGGTAGAACTCAAAGACATTTTAACTCTACCTGGAAGTCCATTTTGGACGCAATTCAAAAGTCAGTAATTAAGAGTTATAAATGAGCTATAAATGGAAAATTTAAATATTAAGGGATTGCATATATCACTGACATGTACCAATCAGTTTGAAGTGGTGCATGTAACCATATCTATATTAGGTTTTGTAGTTTAATTACAGATACTGAGTTATCTGTAAAACCAAGGTTGTATAAAGTGGGTTTAAATTTACTTTAAAATACTAAATGACGCAAATGTGGCTTATCCTCCTTAAGCGATGCACACTCAAAATAAAGATTATAATTCCCTCCCTTAAATAAAGACTACTCTTTTTTAAGCAAGTTTGCAGAATTGCTATTCATTTATTTTATTTAGTTTTTTTAAGTAAAGCCAAGTTATCTGTTTTTACACCATTATGCAAACTCACCATCTCCAAAACAACAATAGCAGCTAAAAGGATCATGAAATTGATTGAACTTAAAAGGAGGAGTGAGTGGAAAAAGCCATATGGCCTGATCAGCAATATAAGCAACAATGCAAAGCGTTACATTTACAAGTTGAACACCAGCTGTGTTGCCAAGCTTTAGGCAGCGACAATGAAAGTAGCTAGAAAACTGCTGACATAACCCACATGATATGCCACACAGTTCGGCAATCTGAGACGACCTCAGCAACAAGCTACATCTCATCTACTTGATCTACCTCACGTGACTTCGCTGAAGCAAAACACACAGGTGCCTCGCTCCAAAGGACGGGACAAAGGACCGAGAATGACAAGAGACTCAAGCAAGCAGCAAGCTCCAGGGTTAAAAAGTTAAGCCATTGTGTAGTGGCCGCTTGAGACCATCTTCAAGAGTCACTCCCAACAGACTCCAATGTCCAGCTCGTTCATTTGTACCCAAATATGGTTTTAATACGTCCAAACGTGCTAACTTCGTGCTCCAAAAATCAACATAGCAATGATCAAAATGCCCACACTGAGCATCACAATGGCTATGTCCGTCATTTAGAAACAGTGTCTCGCCACATGTTTTCGCCAGCTAGTTTATTCCAGCAGACAACTGCACAGAAATTTGTAATGATTAGCATACAGCACCTTTAGCTATTGTTTTATGTAGTCACAAATGGAAAACGTCTCTACGCAAAGGATATCAGGGGCAACATACTCAACCTGCAGCCTTGACATCCCAAACATTCGTCAATGCGGTTAAAATATGAATGAATTGATGAATATATAAAAACCTACTTCTGGCTGCTCACAAGGGCTCGCCACAGCGGGGAGCTCTGCATGTTTGATTTGGCTGAATTTTTTATGCCGGATGCTCTTCCTGATGCAACCCTAAAGGCATTCGTATCTCCTCGTCAATAAAAAAACAGTATGACTATGAATGGCTATGATCAACTTATCATGAACAAAGGGATGTTTGGAAAGCTGGTTGTCTTTGAGAATGTTCATCTATTTATCTCTGTAACGTTGACATAATAACAGGTGGTTAAGATACCTATGTACTTCAAAGCTACACAACACTAGGTTAGGGTATTCCTGATGTGTATCTCTTCAAAAATGAATGGATCAAAGAAGACACTTCCAGGAGTGAAAGGTTTTATTCTGACTGAAGCCACAGTGCTTAAATGTTATTTAAAAAATTGATTAAAAATTACTTTTATGCTGTCTTGTAATATTTCTTGTCATTCACTTCCTACTCAGTTATGTGGGTCTATTTTCTTTCTTTTTCATCATCAGTGTGTCAACATGCAAAATGATGACCTCAGACATAAAAGCGGACAGTAAAAACAGTATAGACCATTTTCCAGTCAGCAAACATTAAACATTTAGTTCATTTGCATGCAGTCCAGCATGCTCTCCACTATCTGGTTCTGCACACCCACACAGCTGTTTTCAGTTGTTCCTGTTAATTAGACCTGTTATCAGGTGGAGAGGTGGAAATCAAGAACTGACATTCCAGGCATTATATGAGATCATCAAACCATGTAAACAAATACTGATAAAGAATTACGGTTTCCCGGCCTAACGGGTTCAACAGATCGAGCGCCTTCACCACCACACCTACACAGCACGTGAATGCAGAAGCGTTAAAAGAAAAAATAATTATGTGAACTGGAACAACAGCTTTGCTGCTAGTGTTGTGTGATTATGTGATACTTACATACAATGGAGCTTGCTGTGGATTGAGTTTCATGTCCCTGGACACTGTAAAAAGAAGAACAAATTAAGGGTTACAACTCTAATTAGGCATCTATATTGTAATATAAAACAAAATCATGTCTTAAAGCGGTACTAAAACCTGTCTGGCCGTTAAGGGCACCGCAGCAAGCTGTAAACACAATATTATCCTATCAACAATTTGTAAAACCGATATTTATATTGTATTACATTTGATGCAGGCACTAAGCAAAATTAGCATATATTGACATCTAGACTCTGGTGGGTCTAAAATTGACTTTGTGTTTAGCTCTGTTTTGCTTCACTTTTTACTCGTGCAGGCTGCCTACGTATATTAACAAATGCCTAAATATATGTGGCGACCAGGTCAGTGTTATCCATACACTAAATTATTTGTGGCAGCAACCTCGACTGCCATGTATTGATTTTTTGATCTCCTTACTATTTAAAAGGGTACGGTTTTATTCCAGTGCTGAGCTGCATCCAAGGAAACAATTTTGCTCAGCTTCTTCTTGACCTGCTCTCACACACATACACAAATACAGACTGACACATTGACTTTCTGTGAATAGTCCTTCTTTGTAGTGCACACAATCTGAATGTATTACCATGCACTGAAGGAAGGATTATTATTGGTCTTTCTCCACATAGCGACAGGTGACATCATCATAAAAGACACAAGTTTGTTCAAAACTGGTACATCAAAGTCTGACAATGCTCTTACTCCTCAAATAAGTTATTAACATGTTTATGCCCAGAAAGAAAGAAAGAAAGTGCGTGGGTGGGTGGGCATTAAAAACTAAAACAGAATTCACTTCCATAACCATATTACCTTCAATAATCTACAGTCAAGTGTGTCAAATAAGGAGCAAAGCAGTCAGGTCGGATATGGTTTGAGGAGATTAGCACTCTGTTATTAACTGTTAATAACTAGACCTGCAATCAAATATTGCTAAAGTTATTTAACTCAGATGCTCAGGGCTTACTGAGATCCAGACATAGTCTGAACCAGAGTTTTTAACTAAACAGAGTCCATAAAGTGTCCAGGAGAATATCCAAAAGTCCAACCAGTGTGATAGCTTACCACTTAAATTATTTATTTCAGTATTTCCATGCTTCAGCCAGCACTGATGTGGCAGCTAAAGCAAATGAGGGTCAGAAAAAGATATCTATAGCTAACATGAGGAGGAGGACAGCAGCCAGCATGCCGCTGTGGGAGAGCCAGAAAGGGCAGAAGCAGCAGATGAGATAGGCACGCACTGAAAACGCCTCCTTGCTGCAGCTGGTAATTATCCTCTGAGGGTTCATCAGTACAAGCGACATCTTTCACTTTATAGAGTAATTTAGTCCAAATGAGAAACTGCTCTGAGGAAGAACTATACGCTGCCTGCCCAGACAAAGGTAGGTGTGAGCTCGTGTAAACATATAATCGAGGCCTTTAGCTTTTAAAAAACCTGATATTTCCCTAGGGTATTGACAAATACCAAACAAATGATTCATCAGGTAGCCAGAAACTCAACTTCACATGAATGCCTTTACTCCTCCATGCTCACTGGTTGTATAAATAAGCAAATATTTTCTAACATGTCAGCCATAACAACTTAATGAATTGATAATGTATCAGTCACAGCTCCAGAGCTTGCCGCACAGTTCAAAAGGGACAGAAGATAATTAAATAATGGAGATTACGACATGTAAGCTTAGTGGGGTTTTGTTTATTACCCTTTTAGAAAATCCTTTAAGTCTGTGTCAGACAAATACATATCCAGAAAATCATACTGAAAATTAATTATTGACAAATTTGTTACATTGACATTGCTTACTTTTGAAAAAGCCAACAAAATGCAATATGGAATAAACACTTTATTTCCCAAAACATTAGAATATTATATATCTGAAAAAAAAAAGAAAAAAATTATATTAATGTGTAAGACCCTTTCCTTTCTTAGGCCCTCCTTTTGCACAGTACAGACATTCATTATTAATAGAGAACACGGGCTACAGGGAATACATGTGTAATATATATGCCTGATTAAATAAAATCCCAATTTATAAAACAGGCTAAAAAATAACTTAATTCCAGTACTGGTTATTTATTTATTTATTTGGTTAAAATCTCTTTGGGGTGTCAAAAATTACTTTATGCAGAAAAGACCCCCGTAGCTAGAACATTAAACCTAAACATATTTTGTAGTACTTTGGAAAATGCTAGCAAACTGCCACTGGGACTACTCTATCCTAGTGATGCTTGCTAACTGAAATAGTCTGGATACCGGAACAGGAAGCATGTACAGCAGCTCTTCAGAACATTGCTGTGGACAAGGTGGCAGTTAAGCTTGGCTCTGGCAGTTGTCCCAATACTCGGTGGGAGATTAAGAGTACAGAACAGACACACACTGGATCACACGTGGGTTCCTGCCTCCTCTTATCACTGATTAGTCCCTCACTAAAAAAAAAAATAAAGCAAGAAAAGTAAACCACCAATATATTTTGACTTTTAGTTCTTTTACAAGGATTTGTATGATCAGTTAGCAGGATTTATCAGTTTATGTTCACATTTGATTCCTCACTCCCACTCGAGGATGCAGGCCTCAAAGCCTTTCTCTGGGCACAAGGTCAGAGGCGGTGGGTGTGTAATTACATCCAAACAAATGCATAACAGCTTTAGACTTGAGGATGAATGGATTTGAAACCTTTGTGTTGAACTTTCTTGTGGAGATATTTGGCTGCTTGTATTCATCAATGAGTCAAGGGACTGGTCACTTTTGAGACCACTCTCCTTGGTTATTTGCAGAGAAAATTTTCTCTTTTGTTTGCTGTTCTTTGGCACTAAAACAAGTCCTTGCTGCTGGCCTGCAGTGGTCAGCAGTGCATTAATCACATGAACCTCACAGCGGGGGAGGCAGCGTCAAAAAAGGCCAAGACCTAATGAGTTCAGCAGAGAACTGCTGGACTCAACAGAGTGCTCAAGTGCAGCGAGACCAATTCACTTTCTGTAGCCCAAACCAAACTTTTTTCCACTTTTTCTGCTAAATAAATAGCCTTGAACTAGAATTAGGCAGATCAGGTAAGGGGATAATCAGTAGCTCTAATAATACTCTGGAGCCTAATCCGCTTGCCTTAAGTGCACTGGGCCAGAGACCAGCTTCCTCACTCACCACATGCACAACTTTGACTGATAAGACTCTCACGTAATGTCCTCAACAGTCCCACTGCTTCTTTTATATTTTGATATTTGGAACATTTGTCGTCTCCTAGTGCTCTTTTTATAACTACTCCAGGCAAGACATGGGTAGGAGCCTTTACTCAAGGACGTTTCAACAGGGCAGACTGACAGCTTTATTGACTTGTGCAGCCAGTGGGTCCTTGTTATTTTGCTAATGTGATATCTAAGTGACCGCTAACTTAACTCAGTGCACAACACAACAATATCTGGTTGGAAGCAGAGGCTGTGCTACATTCACATTTTTCACTATTGAGGACAGAGATGATAACACTTACTCATCCAAATGCAGGTTTTTTGTGCCCTTTATCAGCTGTGCCATGCTTTACATTTGCGACGCCTTCACACCTGGCAGCTGCACACAGCAGCTTATTTTGCTCACTTCTTCAAATTCATTAAGGGGGCCAAAAGTCCTTGTGACACCCTGATTTTGCCAGCCAGTTATGGTAAATGTTCTTTTCCAAGAAAAAGCTCTTGTTAGGCTCTTGTTTTGTTTTAAATCAATCTTTAACATCTACAGATCTCAACAACAAACAGAATAAGTGGCCGTTCGTCTGTTTAGAGTGAGAGTGCATTAAGCAGCCGTAAACTAGTAAAACAGTTCAAGCTTACAAATATTTAGTTAAGAGAGAAAATAAAACAAGTGAGTAATCGGAGTACAAAAGTTAAGCACACTTGAAACACACTTTGGCCATTTCCCTTTTGAAAAAAAAGCCAAGCTATACGCTGGGTGGTGATATGGCCATCCACCTCATTCCATACTCTGGTCACTTCTGTTTTTGAGTTCTTTATTCCTGATATAATGTAGAGCTGTGCACGCCAAATAAAAGGAAATTGACAAAGATCTACTGCATCATCTCAGGATGTAATTGCTCCACCGTCTGCCTAGAGTTCATGGAGGGGCCTTTAATATTACACCAGACCTCCAGAACTTCCTCTTGGGTGATTTTTCATCTTGTCATGGCAACTAACTTCAGCTTCATGACTAACAGGCAGCACACACACAGAAACACAAACCCACTAGTTAATGCAACTAACCAATACTTGTCTGTTAGCATGTTTGTAAATAATTTCCAAGAAATAAGTTACATGTCACCAGACCAAAGGTGGGAGATATGCTGATGTCATACTCTGCCATAACAGATTTACAATACTGTCATTACTTTGAGAAACACACACACTCAGGCACGCACACACACACTTAGGTTTTAAATAAACTGTTAAATGACTGTCCCTCCCACTGATTACCTTTATTAACAAAAGCGTTCACCTTTAAGGACTTTTGGATAACATGATCGGTCCTGAAGAACAGTGAAGGCTGGGCCTTAAAACTAATGGTTATAAACAGTGGGTCAGTTTGCCTGTATTTATATCTCAAAACAAAACATCAAGAGGAAAGATTAAACAAATTCTGAACAGGTTGATGGAAGCACAGCCTGTCAGGGGCTTACAGAACTCACAGATGGTAACAACCTGCGTTTAGCACACAGGCTACACTCCACTGGTTAGTTACTATATTCAAAGTCGTAGCTAAACTCAGAACTTTAAGTACAAAAAGTACCCAGTTTTTGCTTAAGGTAGAGTAAAAACACCACATTGAAGAAATACTAGATTAGAGTTAATATCCATTGTATGGCTTATGTGTTTCTGGTATGCCAGATGACATGCAGATGACCATCCACTGAAACAAGCTGTTTTAGCTCCTTTCGCCTTAAGACAGCTTCTTCCTGATTGGCTGCCTCTCACAAACACAGGGACCACTATCCTCACCGACAGACCTGGAGCCTTATTGCATTTTGACACCTGCAGTTTGCTTACTCTGATGCAAACTGCAGGTGTTTGCATCAGAAAACCTGTAGGTTTTCCTCATGGTTTAGTTTCTTTTCACAAAGAAAACACAAAAGAGTGAGATCTAAATTATTTTTAAAATGTGTTCAGAGTGAGGTATCCATTTAAGGTTTAAATACCATAACAGAATACAGCATTGATGCAAAGGAAAAACTGTGATACAAATTTCAGATTACATCATCTGCACAGGCAATATTCTTTATTCACCTTATCACAATTGTTTGGTATCTTGACAAACTCCTGAGAAAATATTTGCACCTTTATCTAGCACCAGTTTACTTTGGCTCTTATTTGACATTTTGTGCTGCAGGTCCAGGAACAATCAGGTTTCTCTGAGCTTTGTCCACTCGCTCCTTTTTTTCCAGGGTTCTTAATAGAGGTGGGATTCAGACAATAACAGTAAATCAAACCAAAACAATGAACTAACAATTCTCTATGTATTTATGACCCCAGGAAGCCCTTTCACAGGGAGGATAGGGAGTCGCTTGATTAAATGTAATAAAGTATAAAAATATTACTGAATGCATGTCTGGTATCAGTTCATCAGATTGCCATTGATCTGCTTTCTTCTGCTGACCTCGTGGTCATACAATATAGTGGGTGTGACAGTTCATTTGGTCTAACAGTTCCTCTTGGCCAGCAACAGTCATTCAGAGAGAGAACACAGGGGACTTCTTAAATAGCTACATCTGTGGGTCATTTCTGGTGCAGGAAATTACAAAAAAGGTTCACACTGAATGCATTGATTTCTGCATCGCATAGGGCTGCTGAGAGGTAAACAAGTTCCAGGCAATTTACTGCAGCAAGACAGTATGCTGCTGTGAATAATACCTGGAGTTCTGGGTCAAGTTACAGAGTGCACATACAGATTTCATCCTTAATAATGCTAAAACCTGACAAAACAAATACTGCTTGATGTTCTTTTAATTACCGGTAGATTAAAAAAACAACAAGAACAACTGTGTCATTTCCAAGTGTGAAACTAAGCAGGAGTAAATATTACGTTAGAGCTTTGCTTCATTTAGACAGAAATGAGCCTAAACAAAACTTTATTTTGCCTGTGCAATCAGATATTGAGAAAAAATTGTTGACCCAAAACTGCACCAAATCATACCACAAAAGAAAAAGAAAATATTCAGTGAAAGAAAACTCTGTGAAAAAATAGTGTATAAAGCAAACCCTTTCTCTGGTAACAGAAGAACCTTGAGAAATGACATCCCCTAAGCCTGCCCTATGGCCACCCGACACCTGCTTATAGAGATGACACAACCCATTAACTCCACCTAAAGCACTGGGTGCAGCCAGCCTTTGGCCAAGCTGCTTAAGAGTCTCTTTTACAGCAGAAACTGCCTTTGAATTGCTACTAAAACAGATTTTTTTTCCCTCTGTAGCTGAAAGGCTGCACAGAGGCAGGGCATGAGCCACGTTCAAATGCACAGCCGTCACAA